>NW_010239066.1:114235-116113 GCF_000690775.1 Eurypyga helias | reverse complement strand
AAAAAAGTATACATAAAATGCCTTGGCTGAGGTCACTGCCATTATTCCAATTCTGTTAAAATGACTAATTAAATTATAGTGGTTGTGTTGTTGTAACCCTGATGGTCTAAGGAGATATGTGTCAGTTGCTCTAATAAAAGATATTACCTCTCCTTACAAACATCGCTTCGCTTTAATCATATTACAGATTTTAGAAGAGAGAGAAAGGAGCCAGCAAGCTTAGCACTAAAGATAAGCATTTTGATAATACTGGTGAAGTTGGACAATGTGAGACTTAGCTAAGGAGTTGGTGAAGAGCTGCCATTTGGAGGACACAGATTCTGTTGTTCATCAGTAGATCCTCATTTAGATATCAGGCCTGGTTCAGACTCTGCAAACATATGTGCATGCACTTAGTTCAAGCATGTGAGTAATTTTATTTAAAAATGAGAGAACCACTACCAGTTAAAAATGTCAATGCACAGCTGTTGGTCTGCTCATGACTGAGGTTTCAGACTGCAATAAACTTCAGAGAGTAAATATTCATTGTTGATCACTGAACACAGTAGAATAAAGAAAAGTTTTCAGAGTCAGATGAACTAGGTACAAGGCCTTTTTGAACCTTGTCTGTCTTTTCAATAAGAGGCATAGCCATCAGCCTATGAATTGATAGAAAAATCTATCTATAAATTGATAACAAAAGAATGAGCTGTCTTGTAACCCAACAATGAACACTTTGTCTTTTGCTTTTAGTGTCAGTCCTTTCAAGTCACACGTAGATTTAGGCTTTGCTTCAGCTGGCATATTGCTTAACGTGTCCACATGCAAGAATTTCGTAACAGTCAAAGCAGGACTGTTTTATTCAGGTTTTGTCATGTTTCAGTAAGACCTGATAAGGAGAAGACGTAGTGCCCTTCAGGGATTATCAATGATGTGCTGAGAATAGATCTTGCCACTGGTCTGTTGTATTTTTTTCAGGGCTGCAGAGCAGTGTTCAGAGTGAGGGCTGATAGAATTAGGTGTACTTTGGCATTTGGTTGCCCTATATGATGCAGTGACTGTGGGAGGAATAGCCTTTCTTCTCATTTACCCTTTCACTCTGTCTTTTTATTTAGCTGTTTACCTCTATTTTTTTAGCTGAGATGCAGAAGAGAGAGTGTCTTCTTGCTTTAAAAAGACAAGTTTCATTGAAATAGATCTTGAAAGCCGAAAAGGAAAGTCCTCAGACTATGCCAGGATACTGAGGTGTTCACTTCAACGTGCAAGATCAAATTGGAGGAGTGCCTGTAGACTGCCATTCTCTCCAACTCCATTCTGAAAAACTGAACTGGTGCCAAGTTACCACTCTGCACTTGTTTGGCTACTGTATAATTTACACATAGTTTTTGCAGTCGGCTATGTTGGTATTTTATGCTATCTATTGATTTTATATTTCACTAAGTATTTTATTTAAAGCATTCCAAAAATCTTTAGATTTATGTTTCAAAAGTCAGGATGTTAAGAGAATTTTATAAATGAAAAATAATTTGGAAATCACCAGATGATGATTTTTCTGTAATGATTTAAAATATTGCTTAAAGTGATGACAATGATCAGGGCAGCAAATGATCCACGAATGACGTCTGAAGGAACAGAAGCCAGCACATCAAATGACAGGTGGGTTTTCCCTACCCGATAATAATAGTAATAATCTATCAAGCAAACTTAATTTTAAGATGAAAGAAGCAGCTTATTCAGCGCCTAAACTGAAGGCAGAGATTAATGAGAATCAATTGAAACATTTTAAAAGAGTGCAGGGAGGGAGCTATTTTGGACCTCAGATATTGCTCCTGTCCCTGATAGAGGCAGAAAAGAAACTGGAAAGACATAGCCTTACAGAAAGACCTATCAGATGAGTAG
>NW_010239066.1:106905-114223 GCF_000690775.1 Eurypyga helias | reverse complement strand
GAAACTGTTGCATCGCATATCTGTATTTGTACCTGTACGTAAACACATACTGAGCGTGCTTATACTGTTTATGTTAAATAGCTTAGCTGTAGCCACAATAAAGTGTGAGGAGACATAGGGGTGAAAATTCTTAGTAAATGAGGCAGACACATTACATCGCTCCCCCCTCACAAAATCTCATGCCCAGACAGGCTGGGGCATGAAGAGATTGAGAGCAGCCCTGCAGAGAAGTACTTAAGGGGTACTGGTGGATGAAAAACTGGATACTCACTGGCAATGTTCACTCGCAGCCCAGAAAGCCAACTGTATGCTGGGCTGCATCAAAAGAAATGTGGCCAGCAGTTTGAGAGAGGTGATTCTGCCCTGCTACTCCGCTCTTGTGAGACCCCACCTGGAGTACTGTCCAGCTCCGGGGTTCCCAGTGCAAGAAAGTTATGGAGCTGTTGGATTGGTTCCAGAGGAGGTCACAAAAATGATCAGAGCTGGAGCACCTCTCCGATGAATACAGGCTGAGTTGAGGTTGGTCAACCTGGAGAAGAGAAGGCTCCAGGGAGATCTTGTTGCAGCCATTCAATTCTTAAAGGGGGCTTCTAAGATAGATGGGGATAAGCAGGTTGCCCAGAGAGGCTGTAGGGGCCCCATCCCTAGAAACATTTGAGGTCAGGTTGGATGGGGCTCTGGGCAACCTGATGTAGTTGAAGATGTTGCTGCTCACTGCAGAGTGGGTGGACTAGATGACCTTTAAAGGTCCCTTCCAACCCAAACTATTTTATGATTCTATGATTCTAACTTTTTCTGTAATCTCACTGAAGAAGGAAGCATCCTCATGCAGCAGCTGAACTCTCTGTAGGCAATATCTACAACCAAAAGGCAGAGCTCATGATATAGCCTACTTGTTAACATCAGGGGTTGTGAACAGTGCTATCTTTGTACAGCAGAAATGGTCTTATTAGTTTTCCTAGTTCCTATACTGCATGCATGTGTTGAAATCATTCGCTGGTCAGTCTGTTTTCTAGAAATCTTCATTTATACTGAGTAATGCTGCAGTCTGCATGTCTAGCTGAGATAAAATTTATTTAGTCTCCTTTCATTTCTGAGCAGAGTTCCTGATTAACTAATGTTTATGAAATACAGGACAGAAAAGAAAACAAAGAAAAGGAAAATAAAAATCCCTAACAAATAAGTAAAACAAGGCAGCAGTGCTGAGGTTGAAGCCTCCTGGTAACCTGAACATTTCTTGGAAGATCTCTGAAGGCAGAACAAGACCCCTTTGGAAAATATTCCTGGTGACTATGAACAGGCAGTTTCCTAGCTGCTGGTGAGCTAGGAAAGAGTATACATGTTCTAGATTCCTGGAAGTAGGAATGGAAAGACAGGGATTTTCCACTTTTGTGATAGCACAAATTGATTTATAAAGCTGATCTTCTTTCCACCTGTGACGTTTCTTTTACGTCCACGCACGTATGTCTAATAGCCACATATCAATTTTAAGAGCAGGTAGATGGTTGTTTTATCTTGGTTTTAGTATGATTCAATAAGTAGAAGCAACTACGTGTGTGATAGTCGTTCCTGCAGTTTGACATGTCTGACAAACAGCCTGCACGCTGAGAACACAGCCCTAGAAGGGCTGATGTAGTAGAGTGAAATGCTGCCTCTGTCTCAATCTTCTTTTGCAAGTACTTCTATTTTCTGCCCTGGGTGAATTTTTTTAATTTAGCAGTTTACCTTACCAAATAAATAGCTTTTTCTCCTTAGCCACGAACAGCCACTTGTGAGTTTCTCAGAAATGCAGGAATGGCCAGACTTCAGGGCACTGGGCTTGTCTGTCTCCAGACCTGCAGCACAGATTTGGTGCTAGTGATTTAGCTGGCTGTGAAAAAAATGTAGGTCAGCTTAAGATTTAGTCTACTTGCTGTTTGCTTCTATTGATTTCCCGGTTTGTCATGTAGCCTCTTCTTTCCCTCTTCCTGCTCTAGCTTCTTTGTCCCAGAGGAGCCTGTGCTGACAACTGATTACTTGTTCTCCTTTTTTGCCCATCTCTGTAATAATACAACAGATATCGGCAGGGTCATATAAGCCTCTGCTTGCAGGGAAATCTGGGTGAGAATTTCAAGAAAGTATTTTAGATTTGTGCTGGGAAAAAAACTAAAGTCCTTTCAAAGATTAAGTGCTATAGAAATTTCTGTACTTATCAATGCTACTAACTGCCTACCAGACAAGAATAGTGAGAGGACAGACCAGAAGTTACACAAGTTAGCTTCATAAACACTGAGACACTGCTTTTCCTGTCTTCAGCAACTTGAAACAATTGTGATTGTGAGTTCTGTCAAATGACTAACATGGCAAATGATTCCAGTATGGAACTAGAGCGTGGAATCTCTTTATAACAGTCGTTTGCCTGTAAGAATTTTTCATGTTTTGTCTAAGCTCTCAAAATCTTCCATTAAGTAAGACTGAAATTAGATCTTGATATTGTTTATTTTTTATTTACTTACCAGAGGCCCTGGGAAAAGGAAATAAAGCAAAATTCTAGAGCAAGGATAATGTGAAATAGACAGTCTAAAGGTAACTGTGTTGTCTGATCTGTGGTCTGAAAGTGATTCATAACATTAAAGTTCAGTATTTGTGGATTTTGGCTTGTTACCTGAATGAAATTTGTTATGTAGCAAGTTATGGATATCCATGAACCATCAAATGGAAATTGCATTCATTCCATAAAAATGATGCTTAATTGCCATTAAATTCAAAGACAGGCTGATGATGTGTTTTCAGCATTAATGCCATCCTACTGATGTGCACGCAGTGTAAGAACACTCACTAAGCGACTGTTGTTAGGGTCACCTATGCGTTTGAGGTAAGGCTTTACTCTTGTGGTAGTTAAGCTGTCATCAAAGCAATGTAGATGAAGTCATGTAGCTATTGTCCCTTCAGACGTTAAAAAAAGGTCAAAATAGGGTGCTAAGTTGATTATCAGTCACCATGGAGGAGCAGATCTGCTCATGGGGCTAAAAGACTTATTCAAGTACAAAATTAGGAAGAATCTGAGCACTTCTGTGTTTGAGCCTTTTAGCTGTAGTGATCCAGGAGGAATTAAAGCCTCCTTGCATTTCTGTCTCTACAAGGATTATCATATGGCATTTTAAGGACATAAAAAATGAGTTGAATATGGTTCATAAACTTCACGGGAGTGAAGTTCAAGTTGAAAGTCGTTTTTGCCAATGTGTTGACTCCTGCAGTGTAACCCACACATTGCGTTATGCAATAGTGGCACCCAGTGGAGGCTGGAATTACAGCAAAGTTTCCGTTGCTGCTGGGTAAGGCTTGCCCAAATTTGCCCGAGTTTAGGACTGCAGACGCTGATTCGGGAAGGTAGGTCTGTCAGGACCAAAGCTAGGCACAACTTAAGTGTTCTCCTAAATCAACAACTCCTACCTGTACCGGGCTTTTAATTTGAAAACTTTGAGCATTTATTCGTCTAATCCCAGCAAACTGTGGATAGTGTGACGGCTCCCTACAGAATAGACCCTCTAATGTAGCTGCATTAGTCTAAAAAGCTTAAGTAACATCTAATGCAAGAGCAGCCCGGGGGAGTGGAGGAAACCTACTGCCCTGAAGCGCTGCGTGACAGCATCAGCCTCAAAACTTGGAGAGAAAGTGAAGAGCAGCATGAGTGCATGGGGACAAGGGGGAACAGGAGGAAAGCATGGCTCCTGATTCTGCGGCAGTCTGGGCTTAGATGCAATAGTCTGACTACACTGTAAGGTGTGCGAGAGAGGAGTGAGAACGGGAGGAATGCCAGATATGTGTCATGCAGGTGGGAAGGAAATATCTAGGGAGCATATTTCAGGTCATGCTAACAGTAACATCACCAGAAATAAATGGACATTAATAATAATCTGTAAGTAGGTCAAACAGCCTGTAAAGTAGATTTCTTGATACGTTGCAATGTGCATGGAGTATAATATTTCTCTAAAGAATATATTGTCTACTATGAGGCTGGTCAACACACTGCTCCATGGGGAATGAGGCTATATGTATCTCATGATTTTTATTTTGTCAGGAGCCGTGTATTGCAAATAGTTGCAGTGAACAGGGATTTGGGAGTAACTGACTTGTAGCGTCAAAGAGAATGGAATGAGTTAGAACAATGTTCCTGTGTACCTAGTGGTACTGAGCTCAGATTTCAGTTCCACGCTGTATGCCTAGTCAGTGTCTGATAATACCAGAAAACTGATTAATGAGGATGATGATCTGAGTTCCTACAAAATTTTCATCTTTAACTGATTTAGCACCATCTGCCCCATTTTTTTTTTTCTGCATTTATTTTAACATTTCATTGTAAGCACTAAATGCTTTGGCATTTTGGCCACGCTGGACTGATTTTAGATCTGCAAGGAGAGGCTGGATGTAGGAAAGCATGTTTAAGTAACTGTTGTTTGGCAGTCAGCAAAGGGTTTAAGAAGGGGAGAATGACAACTTGGACCGGTTTGTTTACACACTTATAATTGTCTTCATAGGTGCAAAAGTCATTAAGCAGAAGAGGCACCTTATCAAGTGCATGCTCTGGCACTGCTGCAATACTGTATTTTGTAAGTGATCCCATTAAGTCACCAGGACTTTCTGTTGATTAGGTTACTATTCAGTGTAAGATATACTCTCATAATTTCTGGACAAATGACTGCTTATTTTAATGGTAATAGGTAGCATCATTACAATGGCATTTATCCAAGAAGTATGTGGTGGTAGGTAAGTAGTTTTTTATCTTTGTTTTATAGCACAGGGTGCGAGAGCAAAATTAAATCACTCAAGAATAAGAAGCTGCCTCAAATATGTGATTCATAGTTGATCCAAACATAATGTTGTACTAATGTTTAGGTTGGGGAAGGAATTATAATGAAAGAGAAGGCAAATAAAAGATGTTAGAATAGGTTTGGAATTTATTTTTGAGCTACATAATTGATTTGTTCTGAGCAAAATTATTAAAAGCCATAATAAACCTTTTTTGTTACTCATTAAATATTGCTCCCATCTTACCCTGTACCCTGGAGTAAGAACTGGGTTACAAGCCGCAGGATCTCACCTAAGAAATACTCATAGATGAAGCCATATGTCTCCTGACTTCCGGCTCCTGTTAGTGGAATTTATTGTGTGTGTTTAAAGGCTGTAACAAATTGCTTTTCCCCTTACTCAGAAGAGGATTTTTGAGGAATTGTGCCCCAGGGAACTGGCAGTGTTTGAATTCCTCAGCACACGGCACTTCTGTTCCGCTGTGTCAGATTATGTCGAGAAGCACACCCTATAACTTTGTGGTACTGGTTTTACCATCTAAGTTGCAAGAGATATCGATGTTACTCTGAGTGAAAATTCTGTGTGCTGTTCCCTTTTGGTTCATCTTCCCTTCAAGCTCCATTAAACATGAAATAACACACTTGTGACTAAATTTTGGCACAGTTTTACCACTTTCCTAGAAGGATTTCTATCCTGTGTGAAATAATCGGAATGAAGAACTTGCTACAGAATGTATGAAGAAGGTAAGGCACCTAGGACCGAGGGCATTGGAGAAGGCATTAGGACAGAGAAGACCAATTAATCAGTTGAAGACTTTCATCCTGAAAAAGGACAGGTAAATGAGATATACTCGTGTAATTACAATTGATTTTTCTCACAGAAAAAAGTAAAAGACACAAAGTATGGCAATTGCTGAAACTGGTAATGGAAAAAGACATAGTTTTAAGTAGAAATGACACTGGCTTTTTTCTTTCCTTTTCCCTCTTAGTTTTTAAAAAAAGTCATGAGTGCTGACTTCTAATCCTGAAAAGAAGCCAGTCAGGGTAAACCTATACCAATAAATGGTATTTCAAAGTTGCAGGAAAGAGAAAATAGAGAGATAGGAAAGGATATAACAAAGACTTTTTCAGTAACATGGATTAAGGTTTACAATTGAATTAAGAAAGATCAGTTGTTCAAGCTTATTAAAAGGTGTAGACTTTTTTTAAGCAAAATGGTTTGTGGCCAGCTGTTCTGAACAGAATCAGGATCGAAATTTCTCTTAAAATCTTTCAGGTTTTGGAGTAGGTACTGTCTTGCATTTACCTTGGCCATTCATATTGGTTTGTAATGACTTCTGTGTTTTAGCTCTGCTTAATGGTGCTCTTCAGGAAGACAACAAAGAACCTTAGCCCTATGTGTCAATTAAAAGCCCAGCAAATATCCCTGTTGCAGCTGGACAACTACTCCATAATGGCTAGCAGTGGAGATGACAAAAAGACACCCTGCAGTCTTTGTGCGGGAGTGGGAAGCCTTAGCTTTGCAGCATGATCTTTCTTCATGGAAAGTGAGAGAAACAATGGTTTGTAGGACACCAGAGACTCAGTCCAAGACACATTTTTGAATGATCTTTACTAGAACATATCTTCTTCTAAGTAAATAATAAGTGGAGATGGAAAGAAAATGTGTCAGATATTCTCCTGAATTTTTGTTTGGAGGCTTCTAATGTAGTGAATGTGTGGGTTATTTAAAAAAATTATTTAGGCTGATTATTCTCCACACACAGACAACACCCCACCCCCCCCAACCCCCCACCCCAGCGCTGGATCTTTGTGGGCTTTGAACTTGGCATTGTTCGTTTACATTGAGTCTTGTTTTGTACAGTTTACCTTCTTCATCATACGTCAGTCCAACTAAATTTCAAAAACATGCTGAATTAATCTCTGGTAAAAAATAGTGGGAGTGATATAACACAGGCTTTGCATTGGCGTTTGCCCTAGCAGTTACTGTTGTTGCTTGCAGTGCTAGCTCAGTCTTGCTGCAACACTTTCTCAAGGGTGAGAAGAATGTGACCAGGGCTCTACCTGCTGCCCAATGAAGCTGGACACCACTGTACTGGGAGAGGTGGCTGAAAGAGCTTCCAATCCCAATATAAACATAAACATGTTCACAATGATTTCTTCCTTTTGTTCTTTCTCAGCTGTGAAGATGAAATACTGTAAAAATATTTCCATTTTAGTATTTTATTTACAGTCTGATTTATTCTAAAATAAATTCCCAAGAAAATGACACTGACTCTGTTAGGGAGAGTGCACTGCAAGCAAGTCTCAGGGGCTAATCCAGTGAGCAGTTATTTCATTCTAGTGTCTAGCAATGCACTGTCATTCAAAAGAGCATTTTCTTTATCCCAGACTCTTTGATCTTTAGCAGAACTTGAACTCTTTCTAGGAGTTTGGTATGCTTTGATCTAATATTATATTCTTCGGCTACAAGGGTTTGGTTGTTCTGATTTCGGAGTGTGTTGTGGTTTAGGACCAGCTGGCAACTCAGC
>NW_010239066.1:0-106851 GCF_000690775.1 Eurypyga helias | reverse complement strand
ACAAGGAAAGGCTCCTGGGTTGAGAAGGACAAGGGCAGGGACAGATCACTCACCAGTTATGGTCATGGGCAAAGAAGACCTGACCTAGGGGAAAAAAAAATCAATGTAATGTGTTACCAGTCAAATCAGAGGAGGATAATGAGAAATAAAAAAACAGATCTTAAAAACCTTGTCCCCACCCCTCCTTTCTTCCTGGTTTCAGCTTTGCTCATGATTTCTCTGCCTTCACCCTGTCAGCGGCACAGGGGGACAGGGAATGGGGGTTGTGGTCAGTTCATCATGCATTGTCTCTGCCGGTCCTTCCTCCTCAAGGTGGGAGGACTCCTTACACTCTTCCCCTTCTCCAGCATGGGGCTTCTCCTACAGGAGACAGTCCTCCATGAACCTGCAGTCGGTGGGTGGCGAGCAGTTTTATCAATTGAGGTTTTTCCCCCCATTATTTTCATTACATCTTATTATTATTGGTAATAATAGTAGTATTTTCATTTCATGTTATTATTAGAAATCTTAGTATTATTAGTATTGTTAGTATTGTTTGTATCATTATTTTATTTATTTTCAATTATTCAACTGTTCTTATCTCAACCCATGAGTTTTCTTGCCTTTTCTTCCAATTCTCTTCCACATACCACTGGGGAATGGGGGTAGGTGGGGGAGTGACTGTGTGGTGCCTGGTTGCTGACGGGGGTTAAACCACAACAATATTGTTGGGAAATTCTAATATTTACTACTTGCTAGTTGTTAGGTTCCTTCTGTCATAACATCCCTTGTATTATTATAAGAGTGAACAAACTGGCTCATAGATTAGGGACACTATTAGGAAAACAGGCAGTAACTGGATGACAGAATCAGAGTATTTCGGACTTCCCTCAACAACATGCTTATTTGCCCAGATCTATGCAGCTACTTAGCTAAAATACAGCAGCTTGAGGTTTTATCCTTGCCATAACATAATGCTTACACATTTTTTCCATCTAAAATAGCAGAAGATCTTGGACCATTGCATCTGGAATCTGCTCCCTAGTAAATTCAATGTCAGTGAGTTCTGACATGGTTTTCTGACGTGAGATCAGTTTATGAAAATAAGCCTGACTTGCAAATATGATTTTGAATGCAGCTTGGAACTGCACCTGTATCTAAGTGCTATGATTTATCTATATTTGCTTGCAGAGAAAAATTATTTCTACTGAAAGTGTAACCAAATTTGTGGTTTTCTTCCTTCTCAATGCAGTGTTCAAACTTTAGTTTAACTTTAAATATATTTGATATCTTTGATAAGGATGCTTATTTATGTTGAGACCTTGTAAGTCAGAAACCAATACTGAGTAGAAGATCAAAATTCAGCTTGTAAAAATATTCTCTTTTCCAAACCTCTTAGCATTGTCATTATTTCTTCTAATATGGAATCAATACAGCAACTCTATTTGACCAGAGAGGTACTGGAAGGTGTTAATGGAGAGAAAACTCTCTGAGATCATTTCACCTGATGGATCATAGTAGACCTCTGACTGTTCATAAAGATTTCATGAAAACAGCTGATCTTAAACTTAAATTCTTATGCTTAAAGGAATTTTGAAATTATTTTATTGCCACTGCAGTCATAGAAATAAATCAGTGTTTGTAAGAGACCCAGGGAGGTTTTCCTAACTGTCAGAAGAGTTCTAGCACCAAATAGCTTGAGTTTGCTGCCGCTGGTAAAGTTCCATCAATTTTCATCAGATGAAAACTGATACTTTTTTACTTTTTAAATTCTTGCTTGGAAAAGGCTAGCAATTTCCTCTGTTGCTATTACAACATGAATGGACTCTTACTGAGTTGCTCACTAAAAGTTTTATAGCTAAAGTGCTGTGAGTGTTTTCATTATAAATGGCTATCATAAAGCTCCATAACTTGCTTGTAAAAATTCTCTGCCAATAAAAATCTGGCACATACAAGGTTGGTTCTGGAGCTAATTTATTTAAATTAATTTATTAAAATAATTGAACAGCCATTGTGAGGTAATGAATGTAGCAAACAATCATATTAATGCTTGGTGCCTCATAGCACTTTTCTTAAAAGCAGCAGAAAGTTTAAGAAAGAAAAACATGTGTGAAATTATGGAAATTTAGGCATAAAACATTTTTCTGAACAAGTTGCTGTAGAAGTTTCTGTATATATTTAATACATTCTGTTTGGTTTAACTAGTGTACATGCGATTCAAATACTGTAGAGGCCTTGCATTTCAGCGAGACTGAATATTTTTAGGCTAAGCCGACAGACACCATTGAAATGAGAAATATTTGCAGAAAAATGGTTTGCCTAAGGACCTGTTTCTGAATACATTTGCAGAATCTCGTGTTTTAAAGTAGCAGTACAAAAAAGCAACATCCTGTGCTATCTCCATTGCTCATTCACTCTCTCTGCCTTTCTAATGCACCTCTGCTTTCTGCTGTTGTGTTTTCTTTCTTATACTTTGAGCATAAGATAGGGTTATGATTGTTTCTAACTTCATGGTATAATGACCTGTTCAAATATTTTTAATCTGATGAGAGAAGAGATATGGGAAATTACAGTAATAATTATAATAAGCCTTTTTATTAACTCTTTAGCATCACCATGTTAAGTTTTAGAAGTATTGACTTAAACATACTCAGAATTCTTGCAGGAAGCTTGTTAGATACTTTTCCTGAGAGAAGAAAGACACTGTGAAGAGTTAGATTAGCTGATAATGACTGATACTCTGGCTGTGACCTCCATGCTGCTCTTTTTGGATAGAGGCACTTTCTCATTATTGTAATAGATGAAGAGGGTCCTCTAAAAATGTGGCATGCAGGGGATTTTTTTTTTTTCCATGAAGAGGTACAATAACAGATACTTATTGAAAATAAAATCCATGGGGTCACACCAAAAACTAAATGACACAAAGAAAAAAGAGTGTTCTTGTTTTTAAATCCCAGACACCAGGTGTTTGGGAATATGTCCTCATGCAATGAAGTAAGTGTCTGTGACATTATTTATTTAAAACTAGATGATCGGAACATGTTTTTTTCAGTGAGCACATCTTGTTTTCTGGAGTGCCCTGCTATGCATAACCCTGGAGCCCCTGTTTGTTTATAGGAATAGTTGAGGTGGTTTGGTTTTTTTTTTCTTTTTCTCAGACTATGATCCCCCAGGGTAAATAAAAATGAGGGCTATGTGAAAACTACTAATGTATGGTCTTTCTTTCCCTAACTCAGACTTCAGGTCCCAGTGTCTTGTTCAGCATTCTTATATGACATGACAGTTCCTCTCATCTTGCTTCCGACTCCTTCTTGTGTCTGTGTGGCTTCATTTTAATGAAATCCAGACCCCAAAGTATAATATATAAAGCCTTATCTATTATTTAAAAGAAACAAGCATATACTTTCTGGAATTTGTAATGCAGATATGAAGAAAATCCTACAAATAGGAATAGACTCCTGCAATTTAAAAACAAGCCAGTTTATCCAGCACTCCAAAATGTAGGGTAAAAGAATTTGAGAAACCCTTGGTTTCTGTTATGTGACACATAACTTGAAGAACTTAACCTGTAACTTTATTATATGTGAACACAAATAGTTCTCCCCTATTCTTATATGCTCCTGAGACTACAGATAACAGTCATTATTGTGATTGTCTTTTAGCTGTGACTAGAATTGAAGAAAGAGATTGTAACAAATGCTGAGTACAAAGGCCACTGCAAAGGTCTCTTTTTGTTCCAAGCCACCTTACCCATTTGTGCTCGACAGTTTTTTTTCTGTTTTATTAATGCATACCAAGTCTTTAAACACCAACAGTGGTTGAGTAGAAGGATCTCTGCTGCAGATGACTTCTACATAACTGCAAGTGAATTCCTTTGCAGTCTCTTCTCCTTCGGCCCTGTGCAGCCACTCAGCAGATATCCTGTAGAATTGGAGGCATGCCGAGGAGCAGACCAAGGAAGTTCAGTGTATCCTTGGGTAGTTCACCTATGTTTGTAGAGCATAGTTTGAAGAAATGTGAGCTGTGATTTATGAGAGTGGGAATATGTGAGCTGCTAGGCTAATATCAGTGCCGTTCCTTTTTTCTTTTATCAGCTGCAGAAGAATACTTTCTTACACTTCTTATCCATCCTCAGAATTGCAGGAGTTCAAAGCCAGCTGTTCCCTTATCCTAAGCAGAGACACGAAACAAGTTTGGATGTTGATCGTATTGATTTTGTCCATCCTTTCTGCAAAAGGACTTATTCACTATTACCTCTTTGCTAAACAGTTGTACTTTATATCTACAACAAGCTTATATCTACCACAAGCTTATAACAACTCCGAGTGCTGAAGAACATGGGCTGTGAGGTGACTGCTTGACTGCTCTCCCTAGGTTTCATAAGGAGAAAAGGCATACTTGCTATTTGTCCTTTTACTCCTAGTCAGCCCAGAATAAGGAACTTGTCATTTCATCATGCTCTGCAGTTTGTTGCTTCCTGCAGAATGGCTGTAAGGTTGGTACTTCCTCATTGCCACAGTTAATGCATCCTTCAAGCTGATACAGTCAACGGTCTCCTTCCTTTTTTTATTTTTTGAATGTTGAGATTTTTTTTTCATGCCATGTAACAATATTTCTCATATATATCAGATCCCCTTGATGGCTAAACAGATGCCTCTTCAATAACTTGACCACATTCGAAAAGAGGGAAGTTTAAAAGGGAAGCTTTAGGTGAAGTTGCCATGAACCGAAGGACCCACTTACAGCCAATTTAGATACAAAACTGAGGTTATTGCCAGCAGTTTTAAAGCTACTGACTTGGGAACCATTTAACCTTTATTCAGCCCCACGCTATTCTGTAGAACATACAATATAGGTTATAAATTAGGTCCCATGGCCACTGTTGTACAACGGTAGTCATAAAAATCATTGCAGGCTTGTTCACTGGTCACTGCCGCTGCCATGGAACTGCTGCAGTATCTTTGCTTACTTGGAATAGTATTTGTAGGCATTTTAATGGCATCACTCTATTAATATATCATCTCACTTTAAAAATAGCTGACCAAATCTTAATCTGGTATAAATCAGCACAATTCTCAGTGGAGCTAAGGCGGTTTTCGTCTGCAGCGCACTTGGCAGGGCAACTGTTCAAATAGGAAAGATCATTGTGTGCAAGGTAGAGTACTTCTGTCCTTTTCCCTCCCTTTCTTCCAACACAGAGATTAAACAAGATTGTAGACCTTCCACAGGTGCAGAATAAGTTACAGAAATTGACATAGGATATACTCAGCCTTGATGATCAGGAATTCATTTAATGAGTCATCAAAATAACAGTATATGCATTCAGCTGGATGACATTTTCAGTGGAGACGCAGAAGAGTAAAGTGACTTCACGGTTCATGTGATGGTCCGGGGAGTAAAGTAGATTGTGTTCAATGAATGCTGAGCAGGGGATTAAAACTTTTTCTGAATATGTTAGTTTTTCCTTCCTTCTCTCTCTCCCTCTTTCTCATCCGACAAATTTTAATGTGTTTGGGTTTTTATCCAGCTATGCAGTTTCTGTTTAGTCTGCTGATGTTTATGTCTTCACCTATATAGTTAATCTGTCCTAGCTTCAAGTTGGAGGTGCTAACACACAGCATGTGTGAAAGGGTAAAACCCCACAACCCTGATCTATCATTTATGTAGTGTTTGATGCAGCATCTGCTTTCGAAACTCCACTCTATCCTCCTGGGAAGTTTCAGACCACTTTTAAGAGGCAATCCAATTTGTGATTTTATTTCTTAGATCTGGATCTCAACATCTCCCTTCCATTCTTCTTTTAAAACTGCTTTGGAACATGCTAATATGCTTAGCAGAAGCACCCAGTTGTAAGCTGATAGTGTTATGCACAGATTTGACAGTGGGAAATCACCTGATAGCCTGTAAGGATTTCCAATCTCAGCAAGATGACCTGGGAGATCAAAAAATGCGAAAAAAATCTTTGAGAAATTTTACCAATGTGTAAATATTGAATGTTAAGAGTGGGCAAATAGGGATCTTTAGATAAAATCGTAGTATGAAAAAAGGCTTTCAGCAGCATTTATACAAAGGAAGAAAGACATTATTAAGAAGACGACAATTAATAGGTCTTGGTTGCCAGAGTGGCATGGAAAACCTCCCTTGAACCTCTGTTGAAAGCAGAGAGTTAAGACTGTTGTTGTGTGTAATATGTCAAATCTCAAAGTCATTAATGCAATTAATCCCAAGTTCTGTATTGGTGTCTTTAACAGATGCCTAGTTTTATTTAATATTTTTAGGAGGAAGAACAGGTATACGGAGGAAAGAGGAGGGCTGCCCCAGAATTCACTCATTCCTGTTGCAGAGAAAAAAAATGTTTCTTTTGAGAAGACTTGATCTATGCAGTAAAGTAGTCACGTATTTATTTTGTCACTTGGATTAAGTTTCTAAAACAGGGCCATGCTCATAAGGATGTAAGTTCCTGGCATTTTTCCAGTTATCAATTTTGAAATATTAGTGATCGAGCATTTACTGAATGCCATTCCTCAAATGCAGGGTCTCCACAGCATCTTGTTGCATTCATGGAATTCATTTGTTTGCATTATCTGGCTAACTGGTTCTTTTGTATGGCCAAGGTGATGAACAGATTTGACATTTAGCTGATTACTTCACCAAAATTAAACAGAAAACAGGGCAGCAATCCAAAGTGCCTTTCAGTGTGAAAGCTAATTATAAAAATGCTTTGAGCAGCAATTTCTTTTTGGATGTTAAAGTGCTTTTATTAGATTGTTCCCCTGTCATTTTAAAATTTATTGCTAGACACTTATAAATGGATTTCCCTGCTGAAGTAGAATTATTTTATTTTCTATATTTAAGATGGAAGAAAAAAGTGTATAGAGCGAACTTTAGGCTGTTTTTTTAGTATTTACATGATTCTGAATAGAAAGGAGAAAAACTAACTAGTGCTGGCTTTCATGGATCCAAAATATGTATTTTGTTATTATACTGAATAAAACCCATATATCCACTTCTATTTGCAATTCAGCAACTCCCAATTTCTAAAAAAATTACTTAGCAAATAAAAAAAAAAAAGTAATTTAGAAGTTGAGTACAGCCCTTGTGTTGTTAGGAGCTTGTATTTTATAGTGTAGATATACATAATCAGTTGCAATGGAAAAATCTAACCATGTACTTGTACCTGTCTTTCATAAGTCATTACTTGTTCTGAAATAGCATAAAACTACTCTAAAATCATTTTGTTGAGGTCATTGAACAAGAGTTGACCCAATGAATTTTAACCAGTAAATTCAGAAATGAAGAGTGCTGTATCCTGTTATCAGATCTTAGAAGTTTCTTGTGAAGTATTTTTTTAATGCCTTGGAAAATATTTAACTTTTTACGCTGACTGTTATTATTAGCATCCTTCAGACCCCAGACAAGGTGTGATCTGGGGAGGTTTGAAGGTGACAAAGCTGGGGGTTTTTGCATATGATACTGTCTAGCACACTTTGGCTACTAAATCATCTTGTGAGGACATATATTAATTCCTGACGCTGAGATCT
Organism: Eurypyga helias; assembly: GCF_000690775.1. NCBI lineage: Eukaryota > Metazoa > Chordata > Aves > Eurypygiformes > Eurypygidae > Eurypyga > Eurypyga helias. Next base: position 99,331 of record NW_010239066.1, on the reverse strand, counting down.
ATTAATATACCTTGAAGCCAAGTGAATTATGTGAATCTGCTGTTTCAAGCTGTAGAATTCTGCCATAACTAGGAGGAAATATTTTGCTGTAGGTAGATTAATGTTGAAAGCTTGTCAAGAAAAAGTTTAATGTTGAAAATTTATTCTTCCTCTTCTTGCCAGTACTTGAGCTTCTGTACTAAATCCCATTTGTAATCTGAGGAAAAATAGAGATATAATTTCTTTTGTATTTATCTATGTTATTAGAGTTCCAATGATATAGTCTATTGCCTATTAAAAAGTGCATCCCAATGAATGATCTTCCATAGGGTAATTTTTGCTCCCATCAATCTGAGAGCTTTTTTTGTAAAAAAACAGTAACTGTCAGTGTTTTTCAAATAATTTAATTCCTGCCCATTGCAGGATAAGTAATTAAGATAACTCAACATTCTGTATTAATAAATAACAAAACGACGAATAAGAGATTTGCTAAATACCCTTTGTGGAGATAATGGATAGGACTTAACGTGCATGTTCTGAGGAAGATTTTAATAGTCAGAGAATGCAGTCTGAACAACAGACCTAAGAAAGAGTCTTGGTGAGGATACAACACAGATTTGCGTTTGATTTTGTTTAACTGTTAAAGTAGGTTTCAGTGCTAAGCCTTCATAACTCCTCTTTGTATCTATACAGGGTCCATGTAAGGCAATTGAACCCACACTTTTTCAGGACTTAAATAAGGACAGTTTTAAAACACTCAATTAAATTTGTAAAACCTCTGTTCATTTGTAAACTACATAATTATATATATATAAAAAACATTGATATATACATTGATTTTACTTATACAAAAACTTTTATTAGAGAATTTATCATGATTTGACATAATCATGTCCATAATTAATTAAATAACTAAATCTTCACGCTCTTTCCCCTCTAAGCACATCTACCTACCTACATGACAATGATATGAATTATTCAGGGATATGTTAAACGGGGAGAAGTTCACAGATTATGTCCTTGTCTACAGAGAACCTTCTTCACTGGCTTTGGGTATTAGCAGATGACACGTTTCTGCAGATTCAGCTATCCCATTGGCTGTGCTCTGTTGCATTCTTTCATTGTGTCAGTGTGTGCCCTCTAATCCAGAGCAAGAGGTGTGTGTGGACGATGTATCTTCCTAAACTGGGTAAGGGATGAGTTTAGAACACTTCAGACACTCTAAAAGCGTAAACCCATGTACATTTGTACTCATTTTTCTGTTTCTCTTCCAAGTAAGAAAGGGATACATGGATGAGGGGGAATGGTCTCAAGCTGCGCCAGGGGAGGTTTAGATTGGATGTAAGGAAGAAGTTCTTCACCAAAAGGGTTATCACACACTGGAACAGGCTGCCCAGGGAGGTGGTGGAGTCACCATCCCTGGATGTGTTTAAGAGACGGGTGGATGAGGTGCTGAGAGATATGGTTTAGTGGCGGATACGGTTGGACTGGATGATCTCTAAGGTCTTTTCCAACCTAGTGATTCTATGATTCTATGACCTAGTTTTAATGTGAGAACTGCACAAGCTCATGAGATGCAGTTTGGCCAAGGTCTCTCCCCCATAGTATTTTTTGATCCTTTGTGAAAATTTGAGGAAAAAGTGGCAAAACAACATGTCTGTGAAGAACTTACTGCACACTCAGGCAGTGGGACACACTCAGACAAGAGCTTAAATGAGGCTGTGGCATAGTAGGAGTTAACATTTGCTTATCAGAGTTTATTTTTGGATTAATGTTTAACTTCAGACATCTGTCAAAAAAGACCAAAATCAATTCAGCAGAATCAGTAAGGGAGAAGGAAATGCAAGACTTTTTGCTGGTCAAACAACTTCTATGCTCAACTCATTTGCTTTTGCTAAACTGAAACTTATGTCATAAATGCCAACAAGTTTAGTCATTTTTGAAAATAGACTGAGTAGTTTAGCCTTAGCCAAGAAAAGAGAACAGTAAACGCATTTTTGGTTGCAAAAGTATTTCGTGGACTATTTCCAACCTATGCCTATTGTTTTTCCGTAGGTTGATGGGATACTGTGCCTGGCTGACATTCTTACTGATAATACCCATTCTGAAGCTACTCATGCAGAAGCAGCAGCAGTAATTGCACAGATCACTTCTCCACATCTCACGTTTACTCAGCATCTCAGTAGCTTTCTGGAAAATATGGAAGAAATTGTAACAGCACTTGTCAGTAAGTTCTTTATGGGTCTTCTGATTCTTTGCCGTTAAAATGACAGGTTGGGGTAGGAGTCTCTTTCATTAGAAATATTCCCTAAATAATGTTTGGCAATATTTCCTTAACAGATAAAAGAACTCAGTCATTTTTCATTTTGATTTTTTACTCCAGTTGATATTTGAATAGAATTTATGCATATTTTTCAAAATAATACCTGTATGAAATTCTACCATTAGAGACACAGAAAAGACTTAGCAAAGTATCCTTTTGTCCTGCGTTTGACCGTGAAAGAGCAGTTTCTAATAGTTGCTAGCCTTTATGCCTGTTGTATTTTCTAAACTTGCTAGAACTCAAGATCACAATTGCATCTACCTTTGTATGATACTTCAGAGGAAAAGTACAGCAGAATATAATCTATGGGTATTGTTACAAGAAAATAAAAGATCTGTCTTTCTTGTCTAGGTCTCTGATCCATGGTAAAATGAGGCAAAGGTAATAACAAGATTTTCCTTAACCTGGATCAGTGAGGACACTTCAGAAAAATAAGATGATATTTCTCATGACTTTCTAAAGGGATGATTCACTTTTTCTGGCACTGTACTCCATCTGTCTCAAATACCAGAAACTTTCAGTCAAGCATTCTCTTCCTTTCTCTGATCTAGAAGTTCAGTTTTCCAGAGCTTCATGTCAGAAAGAACAGTTTGGGTCATCTAGTGTTATTTTTCAGGTATAATAGATCAATACAGCTGATTTTTTTTTTTTTTTCTGCTGAGCCTAGTAATTTCAGTTAAACTACAGCACTTCAATTTTCATGCCTTTTTTTTTTTTTTTTTTTTAGATAGAACAAGACAATGTATAGTAGTGCCAAAACCTGAGGATTCTGGAAATTATCTGAGATGTATTTAGGCATTCTTTGATATGCCCAAACAGAACTGGTGCTGCAGAAATCAAAGAAATAATTTATTCCTCATGACCAGACTGTCCAGAAACAAATATGAAAGGTTTTGCCCCAAACCTGTCCTGAATCCATTGGGTGGAATTAAGCTGTGTTGACCTTTGTTCTGCTGTACCTGGACTGCTAGAGTCCTGACTGCTAGAGAAGATTTTCCTGGTCGTTACAGTGTACCACAGTCAAGGGATAACCTGAACAGCCTATCCAGGAGATATGAGCAGATGAAGCATTTCTCTGATTGTTGCTGTTAAAATCCCATGGGAATTACAGTAGTGTATACACTGCCCAAGAAATGCGAGCCTTAAAAATAGAACACGTATAACTTTGGAAGAGCTGTTTCAGTAACCACGCACGTTTCCTTGTAATATTTATAACTCGGTAATTAGATTACCGTAATATGTTCAATTTTTAAACCATGCTGAAGTCTAATTACTAGGTGATTCAGATCTTAGTTAAAATACATGTGTGCAAGGAATTAAAAGGGAGCTGCATGTTGAAGCTGGAAAATATGCAATATGATCTTTTATTGTAGAGATCGGCAGCACGCATATATATGTATTTTGAAAGAATAGGGTATATAGCAGAACTATTCTCTTATGGATCCGCTAGCCTTCTGCATCATGTATTTAATTTTACTTAGTTATATCTAGCCTTCTGCATCATGTACTTAATTTTACTTAGTTATATCAAGCTTTATGTTGCACAACATTCAGTGGAATATTCCCTGTAGAATGCTATACTAGGTAGACCATCTCAATAATTACATGAATGTTAGAAACACTTGGAGACTAGGTTCTTATTTACCATTTATCCCTGTTTCTGTGGTTCAAATGACGGTGCATAATGTTAATATCACTTGTAAAGCAACCTAGCAACATGACATATAATTGACAAAACGAAGATGATTTTCTTTGTTTTGGTCTGGTTTTTATCTTGGTGACTATGAACTTGGTCTTACATACTATGATTACTAATGCAAATTGTAGATGCTTAGATTATTCAACTTATTTTCTGCATTCCTAGAACTGTGCCAAGAAGCCTCATCTGGTGAAGTTTTCCTGCTGGCTTCAGCAGCTCTTGCCAATATTACTTTCTTTGATACCATGGCTTGTGAAATATTGCTCCAATTAAATGCAATGAAGATTCTACTAGCAGCATGTTCAGACAAACGCATAGTGGATACTCCGTTTTCCCGAGATCAGGTGAGTGGTTTCTCAGCAAGATGTTGTCTGAGCATATTTGTATAAAAGTCAACAGGTTTCAGGTCTATGTCTGTTTTGACATCATCAAACCTAAGTTGTTTTCATGTCTTCTATTCTTGATTCTGTCCAGTGTATGGCTCTTTCTTTATATGCTTCTGTTCCTTTTTATTATGAGCATTATGAAAAATGACAGCTTTCAATGTGATTAAAAAAACCCCAAACAAACCCAAAGTTCCATATTTCTAAGGTACTAGAATTGTATTTTTTTCATCACGAAGATGGCTGAACAGTGACACAGAGGCCCAGAGAGGCTGAGAAATCTCCACCTTTGGAGGTATTCAAAACTTGACTGGACAGAACTTTGAGGTAAATGAGATATATATGGAGACTGCAGCCTAAATATACAGTTGTCAGTTCAAAGATGAATTAGCTCCAAAAGCTGAATAAGGATCTGATCCTCAGCCCATTGACGTCGGTGGGCTTTGGATCAAGTCCTAGCTATGTGGTAGATGGTTTGCAATTTTTACTGGCAAATACTGCTGATGTACTTTTGCATTTCCTTTTCTTTTTCACCATTTTTTTTTTTTTTTAGTAAAGAGACACAGAAAATTTAAGGTCTCTGCTAATGCACGGATGAAGTCAGGGGGAGTTCCTTTGTTCCTCTTAGGTACTGCCATGCAATGGGGTGCTGCAGAGCCACTGCTTACTAGGCATTTCAGTGATGAATTTCCCCTTGGCAGTGTAACAAGAATGAGGTTTGAGAGTTTCAGTAGCTATTACTAAGGGATGGAGTTTACTAGTCAGTTCTGTTAACCTACTTCTGTTCATAAGGCACTTCAACTGTAACTAAATGTCTGTAATTCAGACCTCACAAGCCCATCCCCTTCCCACCTCTGAAGCAGCCAAAAGATGATTTGTGGTAGATCTGGGATCTGCACTGCCAGAGAAAACCCTCGTACCCTTCAACAGGAGTCAGGCCAGGGAAATCAAGGCGCAAGGGATCTTAGCAACTGATTATTAGTGTTCTAGAGGGGTTACTAGTGTTGCTTTAGTTTACATTAATAGCTCTCAGTCGTTTTCCAGCTCAGGAGTGTTCATGAAAACATGGAATTAAGCTATAATTACTATATTGCCCTCTGGGCAAGGCCAAGGACATCAGCTGTGGTGTTTGACATGGCCATATACCATTGTTATGTATGTACAATGCTTCATGTTCTTTGTTTATTCCTCCTGTATGCTCTCATAGTTTTGATTTCCTTGTTTATTTATGCCCTCATTTTAATTCTGCTGTCAGCTGTGAGTTTGCAGTTTGCTCTGTGGGTAGCATAGTGAGCCCCTTCTTTGTATGAGGAAGGCAGACATTTGAAGATATATGTATGACTTTATTAGCTAACAGGCTGGTTCCAGGCCTTTTGCAGCTTGCAGGACATCTCATTAGCTAGAGGAACAGAGAACTGAGTGGCTTCCTTCCAAGAACTGAGATTTCCTTGCCAATAACCCCTTACGTTCCTACTTGGAATAAAAACCGAGATCAGAAAGGTGTGATGTTTTCTGTGGTGTGCTGCAGTAAGTTTCTGAGCTGACTCCTTGTTATTTCTGTAGCAGTGGGGACTATAAAATCCTGCCTTGTGTTCTGTTACCGAATGCCTGATGCTCAGGTGGAATCTGAGGGCTGCTCATCTTGTCTTTAAGAGCTGTCAGTGTTGCTAGTCAAGCAGTTTTGGTAATGCAACAGCCTTAAGAGGTGTCTTCCTTTGAATTCCTGGTGTTTGAGTAGACTGCTCACCTTTTAAAAGGACAATATTTTCAGTTGGAGGGGTGGAGGGTGTCTACCAATTATGATACTTTTATGGAATATTTTATTTCCCAGACAGTGTTGGATTAGGTCAGGTAAGAAATCCAGAACTGAATGCTGGGCTTAATGATAAACAAAAATAATCATTGTCCATGTTATAGAAACATGTATTGCTTCTGTAACCAGCAGTGTTACATTGACAATTTTTAGTTTTATAACAAAATCCTTTGTAGAAGGGTCATCATATAAAATGGTAATTTCCAGATACCTTAGCCAGTAGTTTTGGGTCAAAATGGATATGAATATGCCATGCTCTTTTTCTTGCTGCAGATATTTATTTCCTGGATAACAGTTTTTTTACTTCAAAGTAGTGTCTACATACCCTCTCAGAAGGGTTCATGCCTAAATTCAGCAGTGTAATATATACACTCAGATGTCTTAATGGATTTTAAGCACTGTAAGAAGAAGGGTTTAGCCAAACCCCTTATCATTCAGGGCCTTCTTGACTTTAACCATCATCTTAGACTTTACATAGAAAACTATGAAATATGTATGTTTGTGCACAGTATGTTTATGTATAATAAAATTTTTCTCTCTGCATTCCCACCTGTCTCTTCAGTGTTGCTAGTAATCTCACCTTACCTGTGAAGTTGTGGAGGTAGAGTCTAACAGCTTCTGATCTTCTGTTATTCAGGCAGACAAAGAATTAATCTACAGTGAACACATCAATTTTAAAGTGGTTATTTCTAGGTCTAAAATCAGTAAATTATGTTTCAAAAAAGTTTGAGGTGGAGAAAGGCTTTTGAGTTAGAAAGAGAAAATGGAAATTTTTGCTGCTTTATTTTCCCTGCTAAATTCTTTCCTGTTATCTTGGTGTTTGGGAGATGCTGCAGGCTCTGAAGCTGACACGTTCTGCCTCGCTTAAGATTGGAAAACCTTAATACTATTTGTCCTCTAGGTTCCAGATCCTTTTCTCTGCTCTTCATTCTTTCTCTTCTTTATTCTTCATCAGCCGGTCTTTCCCAGAGGAGAAATGCCCCTCCCAGGGGCACAGGACTCAATCAACTATGGCATGTTATACAAGCAGCCTGTGACCGTGTTAGGAGCAAAGCTTGGTGGTCTGCCTCTGTCAGGTCTGACTTCAGTAGATCTAAGCTTCCTGTCTGGTCCTTGAAAATGATTTTCAAGCTCAGCTGCAAGAAATATTTAACAGTTCCAAATGGTTCAACTGCATGCTCACACATCCTTTCTGCAGTTCAACATGCTTCTGTAGATCTATGTACTGTGGGTAAAAATGCAACACAAAGCCTTTATATGAGAACAACTAGATCATAAAAGGGTATCTGCAAAGTTTTCCTGCACAGGTCTCCATTGATATCTAAGCTCTGATGTTAGTGTAATGATGACTAGATAGATGTGTGGTTAGAATTGCTTTCCCCCTCAGTGTTCTGGTTGTGATTTGTGCTTGGTAAACTATACACTGAAATAAAGCAATCCTTTCCAGTATGGACTAGATCACACTGAGAAAACATGTTTTCAGCTAATATAGCTAGAAAGAAAGGTGATAAATTACATAATTAAGTTATTTTATAAACCTTAAGAAATTAAACAAGAAACAAGACTGCCAGTAATAGATGCAAAGATGAAAATTAGGCCAGAAGTCACATAACTGTATCTGAACTGTACCATGTCATTATATCATTGATATCCTAATTAATTTTCTGTGTAAGACTGTAATTACTTCCCTGATGTCCTTACTTCCTTTTTAATGGGTTATCTCTCTCTTTGCATATACATTTGAACAATATAAAAATGTAAGTAACAGTATTGACTGGCATTATGTGGTCAGTGTTACCGGTTGTTACATTTCAGAGGTCCAACACCGATTCTCTCTATTAAACATTAAATCTTTTTGAGATAAAATGCCCCTTTAGTTAAAATTCTGCCTTTCACACTTAGATTTGGTGCAGGATAAGACAATGTGCTCCAGCTTGCAAAAGCAAGAAGTTCAGTTGGAAGAGCAAAATCTCAGCTCTGGTGAAGAACTTTGCTATTCTTTACTAGCTTAGAGTGATGAGGTTTTTATTTCTGGGATCAATTCCTAATATTGCTGCTGCTTTGATTTTTGAAGAAGCAATTTAACTTCTCTGCATTTTTGTTTAATCATCTGTAAAGTTGGGCAGACGTTGCACTTACTCAGAGTCTCTCTAGAGGAAACATGCTACCTCAGCACAATTTATTGCAGCTTTTATTTTCTGCCCTTGCCTGCCAGGTTCGCAGTACGATCAGGCTGGTGCTGGGCTGTTTACTTCAAAAACTATAAACAAGAGACTTTGCTGAAGGCTGTACCAATTGTAAAGCTGTAAGTCAGACATGGTTATGTATGCATTTTGCTGCATTTGTTGTCTTTTTGTCTTCCATCCTTTAGGAAATGAGTTGGTAGATTTCAAATAGACTCTGAGTTTTGACACTGCTCTTGTTTCCAAAACAGTATCACTGCCTAGATGAAGGTTGTGATTTCAATCTTGGTTCTGGGCGGGTGAGCTCATAAACGGTTTTTCTACAGATTATAGTTTCTTGTTTCTTTTTCTTCCTCAGGTAGAAATATATTACCATCTAGGACAGGCACCAGAAATGACTTCCTGACAACACTGCTTGAGTTAGTGGCAGTTGACCTAGTTCTCTATAGTTTCTGTCTCCTCTAAAATGGAAATAATTAAGCTTCCTCCCACAAACCCAGACCCAATTAGATTAGCTAGACGAGCAAAGTTGTTTCCTACAACTGTGTATTGGCTTAGACCACACTGTGCTCTGCTATAGGGAGGCCAGATGTCTTGGGTGTCTTCGCTGATTGAGACTGTTTCAAAATCAAAGAATTTTCTAATACCATCAACAAAATCTGAGGGGTGATTTTTTTTTTTTCCCCCCCTCATGGATTTGCATCTGAAAGACAGAAAACTGTAACATCAGAAGTGAGGGAGGAGACACACTGTAGTTCTATCAGTATTTTAGAATCTTAAGACCTGGTTTATGGTACATGCCCATTCAGCATGTGACCCATGCAGGATGCATTTCCTATGTGCTTCTTTAAAAAATGTGCGTGTCTGGGTTTTTTGCCTTAGCTAGATTAGTCAGAAATATGAAATAAATAAAAATGAAGATTCCTCTGTTGCTCTTCCTCAGCATTCCAAGATTATTGTTCCCTGACAGTCTCAGAGTAGGCCTAGACTTTGTAAGAACACCCTGTGTCTAACTGCTATTACTATTTTATGGGGTTGTTTGCCTCTTCCTATCAGGTAACAGAAAGACTTACTAACCAGCTTATGTAGATATATGTATTTCTCTGTTTTCAGGAAGAAAACTCAATTGCCAACCACAAAAATGGCTATCAGAAGCAATGGCAATTAAGTTTTCTATTTTAAGCAATATAGACTCCTAGAGAAAATTTCTAGTGATTTCTTAGCAAAGTTTTTTCTTCCAACAAATAGTATTCTGAAAGTTTTTTCTACCTAGACTTGATGTAATGCCTGTTTTTAATCCCTGCTGTTTATACTTTTTTGCTGTCTCCCTGTGGGATCATCTTGAATTGTGAAGTTCAGATGTTTATAATTCACATTCAGAAACAAAGACTGCATCTTGTTTCAGATTAGTTGTCTGATGCCCCTTTGTTTCTGAAGATGGATATCTGGAACTCTGCAGTTATATCTCTGATATATCCTTATGTCATTTATTTGAACAAATTACAAAATACTCTTATAATATGTAGAAAAATTAATTTCACTTAGTGATGAATCAGCCTTAAAAAAGTAATTAACTAAGAGAATTAAAGATTCTATATTGATCTACTTTGCCACTCAATTAAATTATTTGCTAATTCTGATTTTGAGCTTGTATCTTTCTATTTATGTTGGGACTGTCAGTAAAAGTTTACTGAACAGTGTGCCTTTATTATCAATAGACATATTAGCATCACATCTTCCACCTCTGTAGACACCTCCCCTTCCTTCAAGTGAGGTAAGTGACCCTCAGATGTAGAAGCTATTGCCCTTTAACAGGCTAAACCATGTGCTTTCATCTTCCAAATCCTATTGCATCTGTCTTACTAGGTAGCTGGTTTCACAATAATGAGAAACACTTCTAGATCATCTTAAATCTTCTGTTAAAGGAAAGTTATCAAAGAAGCCTTCTCTTTCATGTGTGTTCTTTAGTCTTAAATCTCTCTGTTAACTAAAGCGTTTGGGATTTACGCTCTCAGTGTATGTATCTTAGTTTATACCAGCATTTTCCTCTAGGTTTCACTTTTGCAACAAACATACTTTTGTACACTGGTTAATGAGTATTAGTCACCATTGGTTGCTTGGAAGGAAAAGTGTTGTTATAGTGTTACTAATTACATCTTTCTAACAAGAAAATTTCCAAGATGACTTGTTCTTCAAGAGGTTTTGAACAAAACGATTTTAGAAGTTCTTAATTAACCATGGTTTCTCAAATTTAAATCACTCTTGACAACTTAATTCCTATGGTTCAGTGCAAAGCTACAGAACTGAAAACTCATAATTCAAAAATTCAGGATGTATGGAAGGAAACTATGTGGGACTAAAACCACTTTTCAAATTATAAAAAAGATTTTGCTTACCAGAATAACCAATACTGCCAATTTTATAATAATGATGATATTGCCACTAGAGAGGTATTTGTGTTTACTATCTGTTTACTTATTTTGCCTATAGAAATAGAGATGTTAGTTAGGTTTTAAATTAATTTCCAGGGCAACTGCAAGACTAGCAACATGATGCTGTACAGACATTTGAAATATATGAAATATCTCTATTATTTTTAAGTTTATTTATTAAATAGCAAAGTTTTCCAGGAACCTAAAGGAGAGCCCCCTCCCCCTGACATATCCTTGAATACTTAGTTCACCAATAAATCATTTAAAGGTGAACTTTCAAAGCTTTTTGGTCTTGGGTAAGTTTTCTTAGGTTCCAAAAGTTAAATCCTTAGTCTCTTAGTCTTGTGAAAACTCTTACTTGTCCTAGCAAAATTATTTGCATGTTAATACTTTGATAAATTGGTGCCTCTTCAAAAGGTGCTAAAACATGAGCTGATCTGAGAATTCTTTTCCCAGCATTTTGTGTCTTATTGCACCTCACTGCTATGTGGTTTAAGTGTGTAGTGCATAGTACATATTAATAGGTAGGTGGTGAGTGCAGGGATAAACTCCAGAGGGCCCAGTCCTCTGGTTGGTTTTATTAGTGTAAATCATGTGACACTGACTTGAATAATTCAGCTGTCATCTGGTGGCTTAGTTAATTTGTTGATCAAATCTATTTTTTTGTGGTATTAATTATTACAGTGGTTTAAGTGTTGCCAGTTCCCGCAGAGAAAGCTCCAAGGCACCAGGTTTATCAGATTCATGCTGTAGAGGAACACCTGCAGTTTTTGATGGATCTGCATAACAGAGACCAGAATGTGGACTAGTCTAATGGAGAGCTTTTCTAGATTACAGATATTGGAGATGCATGGATCAAGATCTAGCTCCAGGACAGATCTGTCTAGCAGACATACAGGCACTGAGACAGGGAATTATGCTGAATAGGATCAGTTCTTGCAGCATATGGTTTCTAAGGCAGTATACTATTATCCTGCATTAGGTTTGGCAAGAGAATGTGAGATCAGATGTTTCATTAAAAAATTCCACATATGATGAAGCAACTTCTTTTTATTCTATGGAAAATCTCCTACAGTCTGTGTGTAATAGCACATCTGCAGATCCCACATGTCAAGGTGTCACTAGGTTACTGGAATTTGTGGATGGCTTCAGCAAACACTTTCTCCATGGTGTGGTAACACTGGCAAATGATCAGAGCTCACATGTTCTGTCTTCAGGATCTTTTATACATTGAGCTGACTACAAGTTTACTGTATGTCTTAGGAATCCAGAAAATTTGCAAGAATCATAAATTGTTTCAGGTGCCAGACCTTTTTAATCTTGGAGTGTAATCTTTTAGCAGAGATGTCTTGAACAATTAACAAAATTGATACTAAATATCACAGTTGAACTGTAGAGAGTCCATGTTAAACATTTTCAAGTCTTTCAGTTCTTTCAAAATTATTTCAGTTATGGAAGAGCTTTTTCTATCTATTTTTCTGATAATCTTCATCTAACTTCCTGGTGGAAATGAGGCTTAGGCAGTCACTTTTATCTATAACTGTTTGCATGCTCCATGTCTCATGATAACATCTGAACTGGTTTGCCAATTCAACAGGACTTCACAGTTGTTTTTGAGCAACTGCCTAAGGCTTTATGAAATTTAGAGGCAGATAATGGGAAAATAGAGGCTAAGATAAAGACCTATTGATGATACATGAGCCTATGTATCATCAGAAAAAAAAAATCTGCAGTGGAAGAGATGGCATTGGAAAAGTTCTGTTTATCGGTTTTGATCAACTCTAAATCCAAAAGAAATGAGACTTCATTAATACCAGTGCTCACAGAAATGTTGCTTTTCAAAGGAATTTGAGTCTGCATTTAAGTTTGGATTTTTCTCTAGAGAGTTCTTCTTTAGTATTAAACTTGGTCTGTATTACAGAGGAAATTTTTGTGTAAGCTACATGTGTACTAAATTTTAAAATAGGCAAGTATAGCAGAAATATAGCATTGAAAGTCAACTTTTTATTCAGCTTGCCTATTATGTATTTACATTATTCTATTTCATGTTACATTGTTTACATCACAGGAAAATGTGACTTTTTGGGAAAAAAATCTATCGATACGCAGTGAGCTAATTTATAGTTTTACTGCTTTTCAGGTCCATCTAAGATTTTAAAAGATAATATAGGTACTTGATGGTTATGAATGATAAGGGTCTTTTATAAACCCCTCTGAAGAAGGTTACATATAAACCCATTAGGCTAGTCAATAAATACATTGCAAAATATAGGGAGCCACATAATCAACGCAAAGGAAGTATGGATATAACCTCAAATAATTTTTGGTGTCAAAAGATACACACAAAATAGTTTTATGTATGAAAATACTTATTAGACAAAATAACTTGAAGCAGTGCAATAATTGGCACATATTCAAATTGTGGTTAATTGAATTCTTAATCTGGGTTTTAGAGAGCCACATGGGGTACAGCTTCTGCATAGAGGAAGCAATTTTCATTAGCAGGATATAATTTAGAATGAGAAAACATATACACTCTGCCTGAAACACAGTTAATAATTAATATGGAATAAATACATAGACATATACTGAGTTGCCATATTTCTACCTGTCACTCTTTAGAGTTTCAGCAACTCATTTGCATCCTAAGTAAGTGTATTTATTCAGAGAGATGACACTATAACACTACCTTCAAAAGTGGAAGACCTTTATGTCGCAGTATTGAAAATGAGTCATCCTTGTTATTAAAATGGCAAAGTGAGATCAGAATGGTGATTTGATCTCATGCCTACTTACACCTAAGGAGTTTGCTTGTTCATGAACTTACACTGTAGTGTTAAAAAGCTGATAAGCAGGTTTCAAATGGATTTTTTTTTTTTGAGACTGATCACTTTTTCTTAACTAGAATAGAGAAAATTAGAAGAAATACATTGTTAAGAAAGAATATGATTTCTGTTTGTGTTCCAATGATGCATTTATTATTTTGTCTCACATATGCTGATAATATTGAGATGTGTTTACATGCAGGAAGCAAGTTATTTGAAGGATAAAGTAAAAAAGAATATCTTGAGGGGCATATGAGAGAAAATATGACCTCACTGAAGGGAATGTGCGATTGAAGGCCAACAGCTCTATATGATTCACTCTATGTCAATGGCTTGCTGCATCATTTTAAGCAAGCTGAGTTACATCTGATCCTGAAAACAGTTCATGTTGGTTTGGACCAGAAATTCTGTGTATCAGGATCTCAAAATGTGCTTCTGTTGGTACAAAATGTAATCTTGGCCTTAGCTCAGGAGAAGTATAAACAGATTTTTAAATTCAGCTCATCTGGGGACAATGCTTTGACATGCACACCACTTATGGCTTCAATAAAACTGAAAAGTATTCCTTAAATACTCCCTTGAATCAAGGCTCAAAACTCCAAATCTGTTGCAAGGATTTCTCGATGTTTCAGCTGAACCCTGAAGCAGAAGGGTAGCAATAACTTGGCGCTACTGAACGTATGTCTATGTGCTGGTTCTCAGCCTTCACTGTGAGCTCTGCCTGAGCTGGAATGTGACTACAGGATTGGTTCCCAAGTGCGGACAGCTCCTGGCTGAATTCTTTGTAGGACTCCAGGTTTTTTTTCTTTCAGTTCTGTGCAGATCTCTACATGAAAGACTTTTATGCAGGAGTGTAAGACTGTGAGAAGAAGAGGTTTTGCTTTTCTTGTTTGCATTTTACTTAGCAGCCATATGTAAGATAAAGACCCCTGAAAAATCACAAAGGTGGGAATAGACTGTTTAATTACAAGAATGCTTTTTACTTTTAATCGGGTTTGCCAAATTTCTGCCATACTCATTGTATAAACCACAGTGCTATTTAATATTATTGAAGGGCTACACTTCATATTTCCTTCTCTTTTTAACAACAGGTGGTAACAATACTGGCAAACATGTCTGTGTTGGATCAGTGTGCTTCAGAAATCATTCAAGGAAATGGTATGTATTTTATCTGAATTATATGCTGTCAGTTTGTTGAGAATGTGGGTAGATGGGAAAGGAGTGGTTATAAGGTAAAAGAGAAAGGCTTCACTGATAATACTTAATTTTTCATCCTGTCTCTGCTGGATATTGCACACTGCTGCAGGGTACAAAATGAGACCTTGGGACCGTTCTATGAAACTGAAATACATTAACACTGCTTTAGAAAACTTGGTATGCATGACCAGATTTCTGATATTCTCTCTGTGTGTGACATTCATAGATTCAAAACAAAGTAGTGCAAAGTGTTTCAACAACTGTCTATTTCCCTGAGCACACCAAAACCTGTTTTGTTGTTTGGGATGGGTGTTTGATCATATTTCATCTCCTGCAGAAGAAACTTGACTGAAGTTCATGAAATTATACTGACAGCTACACCAGCTAGGCCTAACTCATGCTAGTTACTGCAGTAGGTGAAGATGTACATCTGGATTGTCAAGCACAATGTGATGAAGTAAAATTTGTGTATATGCTCTATAATGGACGTTCACACAGAAGCATTTGCCCCCAGGCTTTTGAGAGCGGTTGACATTCCTCTTGTGTGTAAAGGCTCATGTCTGCCTAATGCTTTTACTCACCAGATGCTGGTCAGAAGCCAGATTCACAAACTGAGAAGGGTTTTAGAATCCTGGAGAGTTTAGCTACATTTTCCTCTCAACTTTAACTTTTTTGTATGTTGACTGATTATTATCTAGCTGCATGATTCTGATGCTAATTCTCTTAATTATTTATGCAAATGCTCTAACAGTTTAAATCCTCTGATGCTACCTGAAGTAATCTGAATGCCTAATAGCATATGGAGTGTAATAGCACATAATTGTCCTTATATTTAAAATAATCGCAAAAAGAGAAATCTGTACAGTCTCATCTGGTTTTGTGCTGCAACAATAAGAGTATCAAGTCCTGTAGGCAACAATAAATTATTTAAACTCTTTTGACCAGGGATGGCATTGTCTCTTCTGATGTGAAGAGTTAGTTGTACAGTAAACTTCAAGAGGCAGAATTTCAATATTTCCCTCATTAAAGGATTCCCCATTCTATAACACACTTAAACAGTTTGAGATGGAAACTTTTAAAAGCTTGCTTAGAAATAAACTGAAAAAATATTTTACTTTCCTTATATTCAAAGCAAAAATTCATGTAGAGACCTGAAAGATGTTACTAGAGGTTTTTAGGCTAGTGATTACTTTCAGGTTAGTTTAGAAGCAAGTAAAGAATTGTGTTTATAGTGACTGAAATAAACTTGTGAAACCTAAACCACCAACTTGTAGACGAGTCAAGAAGTTGTAGGAGGGAAGAGTTAGTGCATTTTCTTGTCCCAGAAGTTCTGTAGCTTCCTAGTGAAGACAAACTTAGCACGGATTGGACGTGTCTGAATGCTGATGGCCAAATTACTGTTCACATTTATGCATTCTGCATGCCCTGTTTGGTCAATGATTGGTCTGTATTTACCTATCTTGCTTTTTCCCTTTACTTTTTTGGACTGAGTTTTTTGTTGGAGACAGGATAACAATGGCTCTTATATCCTTCTAGGTGTTCAGCTTTTGATGGAAATGCTCTTTGAAAGGTCATCTTCAGGAAATTCAGCTGAAATTGCTGCTTGTGAGCGAGTCCAACAGAAATCTGCAGTAACACTGGCACGACTCAGCCGAGATCCTGAAGTGGCAGATGCAGCTGTAAAACTCAGCTGTAAGGATGTATCACTAGCGTAATGGAAGACTGAAAATGAAGGGGGGAGCTGCCAGTCATGGGGAAGCTCTTTTTAATTTTTAGCCTCATGGGGTACCCTTTATGGAATAGGTTCCCTATGCAGTCTGTCCAGAGAGTGACTGAGGAGATGTGCTAAATGAACCTCTGGCTCATTTCCCAGAGGAACCCGAGGTGCAGCGTCCACTCAACATATAGCTGTGGCAGGCTGTGCCAGCTGACAGTGCCACCTCCTCCAGTCCTTTATTTAAATCCTTGTGCAGGATCTGTCAGTGGGCAGAGAGCTTGGACCCCTGCAGGTTCAGATGTGATGAATCTAATGGGAAGCAACATGCTCTTTTGGCTGGAGTTTTTTCAGGGCATGTGGGAGGAAGTCACAGTTTCCGCTCTGAAACAGCAACAGAGGGTAAAAAAAATGCATTTGGGTTTTTGTGCTTTACAGTTATTCATTATGACTGCTATATAATGCATAACTTCACTGACAGTCTCTTAAGTATTTGCATATCATCTTTGCATTAAAGATCATATCTACTAAGGAGGATAACTATGAAATATCTAAAAAAAATACCTTATCTCAAAATAAGGGGTTTGTTATTCTAAATCATTTCTCCTGATTCTCTTTTGTGCGCTCAGGTATTCCTCGCCTAATTAAACTTTGCAGATCACCAACTGAAAGAAATAATAGTGATTCTGTTTTAGTGGCATGTCTGGTAGGTACATTTTTTCTTTTTTTCATGCTTATTCTGAAAAATGAAGAAAAAACAGCCCTTTAGATTTCAAAATGGATAAGCATTGCAGAAATGTTTTTAAATTGATGCCAGGGTCTGCTGCTTTTCCCCTTAAGCATACTCTTCTACAGTGTTAATTATTTATCCTCTGACTGATGATTTAAGCACATAAGGAAAAATGGCTTCATCTTCATGTTATTGAGCACTAAAAAAATTCACTCGAACACTTCAGAATTTAAGGTTTCAATAATTCTTAAATTCCATTTTCTGGTGATGCTCTTTGCTGATATGAGCCTGGAATCACAGGGGCAGCAGCCTTTACCTGCACACACACATATGTATGGAAAGATTTATGTAAAGTGGCTGAAGAGAGGAAAGATTTCTTGCTTTCACTACAATCCTTTTTTTTTTTTTTTAATTTGAGTCTTCAAAACAATATAGTGTCCGAGGAGTGGCCACAAGAAGGAGCTTAACACTTTCTCTGCTTAAGAGAAAGATCCCAGCTGCTGGCCCTGCACTGTGAGCCCCAGCCAAGTGTTGGAGTTGAGAGTTTCACCTCGTGTTCTGTGAAAGTGCTCTGGGGACATGGGTGATCCAGGGTTAGGAGATAGGTTTTGATGAATGAAGTCTAAAGAATATTTTTTGACAGTGCTTTCAGTATTAATGGTATTTTAAATGAAAAAGTAAAACTTGGTTATTGCAGCCTTGTTTAACAGCTCGCTTTGTATCAGCACATGAGAAGTTTTGTTTGTTTAAGCAGGACTCATTCAGGATGAAAAGAGTACGAATGTGAGCATAAGAAGAAATGCTGTGGTTATACTTCATACACTCTGAGAAGGCACATTAATCTTGTCTGGCTAGAGCAGGAACCATGGAGTGGTGGCAGCAAAGCAGACTGTGATTTTTCTCTCATCGAAGTTTTTGCTGCACATTCCTTGAATTCATGCCTATCATTTGAGATGTTACCTGCCTGCCTGTCTCAGCAGTTCTGCTTCTCCTGGTATTTTAGTTACTGCTTGATCACATTTTCAGATAAGCATGTGGCAAAAACATTGTCCTCAAGACATGAGCTGCTTCAGGTTCTGATAGGTATTGTCACTAAAGTCTGAGGACGTGCACTGTTTGGTATTTAGCTTAGTTGTTTACTTATTGTATATTTTGAAGCAGGCAATTTACTCTTGTGTTAGGGCTGCACTGACAAACAACACAGAGATAAGCTGATCACAACTATCAGACCTTAGTAATAGAAGACAGTCTTTGTTCTTGAGGAAAGCCAGCCTGCTTTCCAGTTGCATCTGTCATGTCAGGTTGCAAGGAGGTATGTAATTGTTGCATGTTTTTGTCTGGTGAGAAAAAAAAGTAACTTCTTAGAAGGGAAGAGTTTATGAAGATAATAGTAACATCAATACAATTGGTATTGCACAGCTTCGTAACTGAAATAACTGGCAGCTATTTTTTTCCCAAATTGTTTGAAATGTCCGGCTTCTTTCTACTAATAACTATACACTAGCAACTCTAAGATTTCTGTTATAGGCATTGCATAAAACTTCAGTAGTAGATGTTTTCTGAATGAGATGGCTTATTGTTTTCATAAATATCACAAAAGCTGCGAGGAGATTTGAGAAACAAAGAGACAGTGTGAGATGTGCAGATCACAGATAGGTTTACGGTCAATGACTCTCACCTCTGTGTTCTTTAACACCACAGTCCCTGTTGCTCAGGTCTAAGAGTAATGTGCCTCAAAAAATTGTCATTTAATAGCTGCTTTTGAGAGGAGATTCTTCTGACAGATGAAGACAGTAACAAGGGATTAGCCAGATAGACCTGCACAGTTCTGTTTTGAGTCTTGGCTGTTATTTAGAGATAGTTGTAATGGATACCTGCAATGAAGACTTTGACAAACCATAACAATATTGCAATTGTCTTGTTTTTCTAGGCAGCCTTACGAAGACTAGCAGTTATGAGTCCTGATGGACTTGAAGATTCAGATTTTCAGCAGCTAATAAAGCCCAGACTTGTGGATTCTTTTCTGCTATGCACAAATATGGAAGAGAGCTTTGTATAAATGTGAGCCAAAACCCTTTGAAAAATAATCAAGATTATAGGTATACAAAAAGATAACACATATACACTTTTATTTAGTTTTAATCCTACTGTTATTTATGACTTATTTATTTTAAATCCATGAACACATGGTTTGTAGCAGAAATGAAATAGAATGACTGAACTTATTTCAGTGGTTTGCAAAGGTAATTTTTTATTTTATTTTCCTGCCAAGATACATCAACAGGCTTTATCACTGCGATCTAAGAAAATGTTGTTGGTTTGTTTAATACAGTTGAATCAAAGTAACCAAATCAATTTAAATGCTTCTAGTAATGTTTTATTGCTGATATTTTTCTACAGTTAGAATAATTTACATTTTTCTAAAAGAAATGCTTTAGTCTCATGCATTTGCTGCATTAGAAGAAAAATAATCCTTAAAACTGCAAGTATATACTTTGAAATGAAAGGGATGTTACAGTCTGAGTCCAGTTTTTAACTGTTAGTTTTTAATAGAATTATGAAAATACTTAACTGATTAGCTGAGAAAATTTTTCAGAAGATTTTCAGTGACTGGCTTGGATGTTAGAGGACATTGTTACGTTGTGTAAAGATGTGCTCCATTAGAGGATACATGCTTGCAGATAATTCTTGTTTACATTTACTGACATTTCCTAAAGAAATTCAGAGAATTCTAGAAAAACATTTATGAAATCAAACACACATCGCCAATGTGAAGCATAAGATTTAAAATCATTACACACTGATACATTTCCCTCATTTCCAAGCCTTATAAGAACTGGAAGTGATCACATCCAGACTTGTTTTTAATATTCAAGCTACTACTTTTGTGAAAAGTTGTGTATGTACTCACCAAATAATCAGAACAGATAAATTAATGGTAACCTGAACTTCCATTTTTCTGTTTTCTAAGTAGTCCTATATTTCTAAACCTGTGAAATGGACTTTTAGGAGCTCGTGAAGTTGACAAAAGGAGATTTTACTAATGGATAACAAATAAAGAATACAGTTGATTTTGTTTCCATGAACATTCCTCTTAAAGTTTGCTTTTTTCTTTTCATCAAGAAACCATATAAATTTAAAGTTACTCAACCAGCAATATCTTGAAAGTGGTTTTTCCCCCCAGCTTCTCACAAAGCACTCTGTAGATTATGAAAGTTTACTTTTTTTTTTTTTCCTTGATGGCTTGCAAATATTGGTCTGGATCATTTTATGATCAGCAACATTAGGGTACTAGGACATCTGCCAAAAAAGTAAGTACATTTCTCCTTTGCTGTACTTACTTTGTAGATATGTTAAGCAGCTTAATTCATTAATGTTTATTTAGTATTATGTGGTGTTTAGATGAAAGGCACAAGGAAATTGCTAAAGTGATTGCCTTCTGCATTTTCTGTCTGAGAAATCTGTTCTGCTTCAAGCAGTGATAAATGGTGGTTACTTTTTTCTCCCCTGGATTACTTGGGGTAAGAAGTCTCTGCCTTAACATTTCTTCCTTGTGATCTCCTCATTTAACTATGAGGTCTACCTTGACTGAAGTTTTATAACACTAGAAAACATGCAGTGACCTCTGTCATAAGCAACTACTCAAACATAAATGTTGAATCAGATATTTCACAGATGTAATTTTCTAGTAAGAGCAGAGATGAATTCTGCTTTTCTTACTTTGGGACAGCTCCTTAAACTCCTGAGGTTGTTAAGATGTATGGTACTGTACAGCTTTAAATATTATACAAGCAGTGGACTTTCCTCACTAAGTATAAATACATGTATGAACCATGAATGCTTTAAGTGGTAAAATCAACATTCTTGGTACAAAAAATAAACTAAGAAATCTCATAAAAAATGGACTCAATAAGGTCCCATTGCTATCATGCTGACAGCATGATAATTCTTGATAGAATACAACATATCAAATTCTGTTGTCTACATGCTGTACCAGACTTCATTCTGTCCGGTGCAACACCAGAGATATTAATTTCTAGATGGGGTAGGGCTTATCTCATAGTAGGTAAAGTTAAAATACCATTTAAAAAAAAAATGTCCACATGTGAAATGAACTGAAGTAGCCATTGTGAACCATAATGTTTTAAAATCCTTTCTAACAAGTCAATCAAATATTCAGTAAGCAGCCCTGTAGCAATGAATGAGTCTACTTTGCTCTCAGATACAGTAATGTGAATGCGCATGAATTGATTTTACACAGATACGTTCCATCTGTAAATATGTGGCCGTAATTCTAGGCTCATATTGTCCATTTACATGTGTTTATATTATGAATATGGCTGTTTACATTACAGAAACAAAATAAATTTAGGTGAATGTCATATTCATAGTAGAAAAATATATCTTGAAAGAGCCAGTTCAGACCTGTTGTCACCAAAGTGTCATCAAACCCATTTTAGCTAGGTCTGAATTTTTCACCTAAAGTTGTGCACTTCATTTCTGTGTATGCTGAAGTGTATGAGGAAATAAACATACCTCTTCCCTTCCTCTTAATTATCTTGGAAATAAAAAGTAATTAAAAATATTGAAATATTATCTTCCCATTACTTCTGAATGAATTCTGGATTAAAAATGTTTGCTTTGAAAGTGACTTTTCAGTTCTTAAACCAAAGTTTTCAGTTCTGTTTTAGTCAGAATAAACATTTCATTTCAGTGTAGTAGTATTTCTTAGGAACAGAATATTTCATATCAAAAGATTTTAAGTAAACGTGTATTGGTGGACTCCCTGTGTGTATACATACACAGTTAGTAGAGTGAGGTAGAAAGTATGTGATATTTACATATCAATTCATATATGTGGACTCACTGACCTGTAGAGACTGCATGTAAGTTAATTTGTTCAGCCATTCTGGAAACCGAATGTCATGCTTGTCAGAAATGTTGTAGTTCCATTTAAATTTTTCTAAACAGTTTAGATTTTGAATGAGATTAGAAATGTTACACAAACATGCAGTAAGCCACAGGATTCTTTGTAACTTTGATTTACATTCCAGTGACTTTGGACAATTCCAGGTTTAGAATGAACTGTTTACAGATATTCAGGGCCCAGATGTTTCATGCATAGAATAAATTATTTTTTTTCTCAGTTTATTGTGTGTTTAGTTCATGAATCATTTATGTGGAATGTTGTTTGTCTGACCTGTTCTGTTTAAAATAATATTTGTTTCTACAAGGGATAAGATAAAGTCTTGGTCAATAGGAAGTCTACCTCTACCTTGTTTTCGTGAGACCCACCTGGAGTACTGCATCCAGCTCTAGAGCCCGCAACATCAGAAGGATATCAACTGGTTAGAGCGAATCCAGAGGAGACCACGAAGGTGCTCATAGGTCTGGAGCCCCTCTGCTATGGGGACAGGCTGAGAGAGTTGGGCTTGTTCAGCCTGGAGAAGAGAAGGCTCCGGGGAGACCTGATAGCACCTTCCAGTGCCTGAAGGGGCTACAAGGAAGCTGAGGGGGACTTTTTACAAGGGCCTGTAGTGACAGGACAAGGGGTAATGGGTTCAAATTGAAAATGGGTGGATTTAGACTGGATATCAGGAAGAAATTCTTCCTGGAGAGGGTGGTGAAGCACTGGGACAGGTTGCCCAGAGATATTGTGGATGCCCCATCCCTGGAAGTGTTCAAGGCCAGGCTGGATGAGGCTTGGAGCAACCTGGTCTAGTGGAAGGTGTCCCTGCCCATGGCAGGGGGGTTGCAACTGGATGGTCTTTAAGGTCCCTTCCAACCCAAACAATTCTGTGATTCTGTTATTCTATGAAAAGGCTTGAAAAAGGAGGTGTGTCTAACTTGGTACATTTTCTGCCGCTGTGGTGATCACCTATGTCACAAATGTCTTATTGATAGGTACACTGCTTCTACCATTTTCTCAAGGTTTCTGGATATTACTCCTGCCTTTTAATTAGGTTTTGTCCATGTCCTCCACATCTTTAGAATGTGACCTAACAATGCATACATGTCTTCGAAGTAACTTACTGATTTCAGTGTATATAAAATTCAATCTAATTTTTTTTACTACATAATATAAAAATCTTCTTTTTGAGTAGTTCTGGAAGGATATACCGAACAAGGCATGTCTGTTACGTTCACTCATTAGGTAAGGCAAAGTTGTGATAAATCGAGAAGATATGTCTAAAAAGATCCAGAAACACTTATGTGTGGTTTTGCTTCCATTAAAAAAATCTGGAATAGGTCCAAATAATCTAGAGAAGCCTTCTTTGAAGCTATGGGAAACCAGTGTCCCTGCACTGCAGTAAAGTAGAGCCAGTGCTAACCCCTGGGTTTCAAGATTTTTGCTAGAATTAGAACTGAGGAGATCCAACACATAAAGATAAATAAGATCTCACAATATGAAGCTAAGGATGAACGACTGGTAAAATCTTGTGATGAACATGAGCATTTAAGAAGTACGCTTTGTATCAACATGCATATTCACACATGCTCGCTTCCACTTCCAAACCAAGATACTGTGCCCTTTGTCAGGGCTCTTTGCTTTTGTACTGCTCAATTATTTAAGGCCACCCTTTTTTTCAGAGCAGGAATTATTGCAAATTAGTGATTTCAATAGTTTAGTCCATCTTTAGGGATTGATAAACTGGGAATTGACTGAACACTGTGAAGGACAGCTGATCCTTTACATGAGTGTCTCATCCTTAAAGGGATGCAAACTTTGTGGAATGAGACAGACTAGTTACTGGTTTAAAATAACTGGAGTAGAAGAAATCTATTATGTGCTTTACTCTAGGGAAGAATTCTCATCTCTTTTGAAGTTCAAGTCGTAAGTATAGTCCAGGCCAGTAATTTAGGTACTTTGTGTAGACCACCTAAAGAAATGAGCATTTTTTTTCTCTTTGAGGATGACTGCCCAGGACACAGTATACATAATGCCGTGGAGCTGCCGTTTTTCCAGTGGCTATGGAAAAAAGTGCTGATGATTTGTTTGGAGGAGATGTCTAAATACGTTGACAACTAACTATTAGTTCAGATCAAGTGAGATGAATCCCAGACTCAGTCTGGAGACAAAAGGAAGGCACTGTTTCAGTTGGGGTTTCATGTGCCATTTATGCATCAAATAAAATTCCCATCAAACTAGACATTTTTGCAACATCAGAGTCTCTCTTTGATATTACTAAGTGAAACACTATTATCTTGTTTGATATGCAGTAGCTGATGAGTCCTGTTTGCCATTGTTTAAAACAAGGAATAGCTGGACCAACTCATTAAGCCCAGAATATTATAGCAGTTTATATATTTCTTATCAGAAAAAATATCTTGCATTTAAAGAGAGGGAGAAAGAAGACAGGTCACAGGACACTGACTCAGAATGGTCTCTGAGGTGAGCTGTCCTGGACAACAGGTGAAATACCATTGTGATAATAAATAGAATTGTGTATGTCCGGAGAGCTATTGATCACTAGAAAGCAAATAACCCCCCCTCAAACCCAGCATCCCTTCTTTCCCCAAAAGTAATAAGCTGAGGCCTAAGGAGAAAAAATTCCTCTTGCATTTCCGAGTTTGTTTTAGAATGGTCTTGTACTGTTATTATCTTGGTTTTTTATGAGCAAAGCTGTCTTCTTTGGCTTCACTTGTATTAAAGATATCATGATATGTACTGTTACATTAATAATTTTTTCCTTTAACTCAATATATTTAGCTCTAATTTGGTTTTAGATAAATGAGAGATAAAGAAAAATGGATAAGAAAAACTGATTCTGAACAGATACAAAGCTGAAACTTGACAAACTTGAATAGATTTCTCCTTAGAAATGCATTCCTAGATAAAAACATATTAAAACAAGGGCTTGGTCAAAGAGCTTCTAAATGAAGTAGTAACTGAAAAATTGTGTGAAGATAGTCCTTTTCAAAGTAATGAAAAACTGTGTAATGGTTATAGACAAATCCAGTCACTCCAGTGTCAATGGACAAAAGAAAATGTAGTTTTTAGTTTTACACAAGGGCTACTTTTTCAGTAACAGGCAAGTAAACAAACGTCATGTGGTTTTACTTGCAACAGTTTTGTAGTCCTATCCTGCAAACAGGTGGTCTGTTTCATGTAGGAGGCCAAGAGCCAGAAAACGTGAAATGCAAGCAAGAGTAAAGGTCTTGCTGAAAGTGCTTTCTCCTGTTGAAGATTCAACCAAGTCTTCATTTGGAGAATGCTCCATGGCCCCCAGTGAGTTCAGGTGTCTATTACCTTCTTTCAGTATCCTGTGGACTTGTTTACTTTTTCAGAAAACCTCGTGTGGTAACTTCTCTCTGTTCACCTCAGCACAGCTGAGAGCTGCAGCCCCGTGGATAATTCTGATTTTGTCTGCATACCTCTTTTTTTCTGCTTCATTTGTGACTCTAGCCTGCTGAAGAACCATCTTCATTACTATTTGTTTGCTCATAACAGACTTTTCTGAAATCTAGAAAACTGCAAACAAACCACATAACTAATACATTTCTTCTGTGTACAGACAGTAGTATCTTAGTAATAATGAAGCATATTCTGGAATATATTAACCAATAATCAGCCTATTTTTGGGGGGGCAGTTGCTCATATTATTCTCTACCAGTCCATACTTTTATCAACTCAATGAACTGCTTTTAACAGTTAAGTAAAAAGTCTTTTTTTCAATTTTAACTAATTTTTAAACAAAGAAGCAATTTTAAAAGCTTACCATGAAGTTTTGATTATTAAAAAATAGAAAGCAACCAGGAGAATCTTGTAAAAGCAGTCAATCCTCATGTAGCAGGCCAAGGTTTTAGCGTAGGCTGTGTTTTTACTTTTTCTTGAGGAGTACAATGTTGCTATTGTTCAGTTTCATGTTAGTTCTGGCTGTTATTCTACAAATCCCATTGACAATACAGTAATCTAGAGGCCCCTTTACAGCTGGATGGGAAAGGAATTGAAACAATAATGTTTTAAATATTATTTAGATAGAAGTGCTTGGATTGTTTTTTAGCTCATACAAGTGAACCAGTCACATGAATAAAGATATTTTAAAAAGTCTTAATGATGCATTTGAATCTTATCTCACTTCCGAAAATATTTAAGAGCCAATTTTCCTTACATGTGTAATGTCTCTAGTCAGTTTGTCTGTTTTAATCTGGGTGAAATCTGAATAAGATTAAGTAATCTATAGACCTGCAAATGAACCTTTCTGAAGTCTTTAAACCACTGTTGAACTCTTCAGAAATATATGATCATTATGCCCTGCTATGCATCCAAATTCTCTTTCAAGTCTTAAGGGATGAATGAATGTAGCCAGAAAACCCCGTTTCTCTTGGGGCCACCCGATCTCATGAAAAAAAAAAAAAAAATTACACAAAACCTTTTTGTGCTGTGGGAATTGCTGAGGATTACTTTTGTCTTCCAATATTCTTTAAAAAAATGTAAAATTTGTCCCTATAGAAAAAGAATATTAAATTCTTCAGAAAATGAAGTTTAGACTACAGAATCTTTCTGTACCAGGATATTTTTTTTCTTCGGTTGTTTTTACATATTTTCATGTTCTGTGGATTTGAGTTTCTTTCAAAAGAGCAGAGTAAGGAATTTTTTGTTTTATTCCATGACACAGATAGATATAAAGTGATGAGAAGGTATTAATTTTATAGAGAACAATATAAAATGCTACAGCTGTCAGATGCAAGGAGTAAAGGTCAGTATAAGCAAATGAATATGAATTGATGTTGTGTCTCTTTAACCAAAGACCCAGATTTTATCTGGCCATGAGTTTAATCTGGTATTTATTTAAAAATATATGCTTCTATGGTGTGTGCAAATGGGAAGGCAAAGCAGCAGAAATCTCTGTATGGAGGTAGCTGGCCAAAAGATTTATGGTTTCTCTTTCATAATGTGGGAACTCTAGGCCTTGTAGGCCTCTTGTTCCCAATGGGAGTGGAGAAAAATTTAGTCATGAAAACCAGGTGAACTGAAGCATTAGGTGTCATTTTTCATGAGAGGGGTGGGTAACAGAAAGTGAAAGTTGAGAAGAATTGAACCCAAGTGTTTAAGAAGGAGACACTACTGGTGTTTGTCTAAACTTGGGCAACTAAAGCAAACAAATGTTGCAGGGGCTAGATATGAACCCTATAGCTGGAAAATCAACTGTAGTCAAAATTGGAGATATAATCAAAGTATAATTGAAAACTTTGATATTTATGGAGTATCAAACGACATGGGAAAATTCAATACAACACTAGATAACTGTTTTGTATCAGCAACAATATCACTTTGCAATTGACAGCTAATCTGCATGTGGTTTAGTTTACAATAGTGGCATGAGTTCTATAAACTCATGAATTCATTCACACATATTAGAAAAATGGATATATTCTTTTTCTGTCGAAACACATAGATGTAACCCAAAGCAAAATGAATTGCTCTGCTTTCTCAACTCATGATGTAGCGCAAACTGAGTTTTCAAAAACTTTTTAGATGTACTTAAGGACTTGCTGGGGGAGAAGTGGTGACATCTACTGGAATTTTAAAACACTTCATCATATTCTTCCAAGGTTCCTAGCAAGACATATTTGGTTTAGGTCTACAGTGGGATGAATAATGCAGAAACAATTTCTACTTATATCTGTGCAAATTTGGAAGCAAATCTTCAGCCATCTTGGGGTTGCTTTTGGTGTCATTTCCTGCACACACTCAGAGTTATTAAACTTTAATCATATAACTGTTGGCAGAAAATAAATGTTAAGCTCACACAGGAATACTATGAAAAGTGAATTTCTAATGTGCTTTCTGTAAGCCTGTGTACCACAAAGCTGATTCCATGAGTTATGTTCATTAGACTGGAGGATAGAAACAATATTAAGTGATTTATGGGATCAGCTGCAACTGAACAGTAAGTTTGTGCTTGGAGTAGCAATCCCTTACTTTGAAAGAAATTTAAAAAAATAATTCAATGATCAATTAATATGTGAAGAAAATTTCAACCCACTCCCCACATTTCCTGGAAAGAAAGAAGGAATCTCATCCATCATTAAATGTGTTCGTTAAAAATTATTCACTCAGATCCATTTAAACCATGTTCTGACTTTAGTCTCTTCATTTCTTGGGGCTAGACGGTGATGTGTACTACATGGCCAATAAGAGTGTGAAGGCTTTTCTTGCATCCTGATGTAGGTTACTTGGGAGTAGGCCTGGAGGGGCAGCAGGGTTATACATCCGCTTCCTCTGTCCCCTCAGAGGGAGTGTGCGGAGGGGAGGGAAAGGGGGGTGGGATTGCAGTAGATGCAGCAATCCCTCTTGACATAAAAAACGTTTCTAACTGTCATGCTGGGATTGGCTGGGGGCCAGGGTTTCCCAAAATTGTTCTACTCTGAACCAGTGATAAATAATTCCTTCTGGGACAAGGAAGATGTAGGCAATAAATTGCCCTTTGAGATGTACCCTTGAGGTGTGTTTTCCAATGTTATCTCTGTGTTATTGCAATTTACCTATCCCATCCCCTTCAGCCTATGTTTAATCTTTAATCCTCGAAATCTAAAGAGTTTATGACTTTATAAAGGTTATGACCTGATTGTATGATACAATTGTGTCAGCTACTCTCTCTTTTACCTGGCACTTTGCATTTTCAGCCTTTGCATACGATGGACTAAATAAACTGTGATTTCTGATGGGTAATGTTAAATGATTTTTCAGTGTCTGATTCAAAATTATCTCATAGAGTCAAACTAATTTTCCTTGTAGAAAAGCTAATCATTGGTAAACCCTGCAGCACTTAGATATTTTTCACAATATTTAGAATAATAGGCACAAGAAATACCCAGGGGAAGATGAACAATGATGGTCCTTGAAGTTCCACCATCATTTTTCATTCTTACTAAGAACTGTTTCAAATATTACATAGCTGGTTCACAATATTGTGCCTGGTGTGGTGTGTTTGTTTTTTTTTTTTAAAACCATTATATTCTTTTTCTTAAAATTTGTTCAATCTAAAGAAAGTTTCTCACAAACTATCCACCAAGCTGTCTTTAAGGATTTTCTACTGTTAAAGAGATTTATTATTGTGGTATGACAAAAGGAAAACATCTGCTGTCATTCATCAAAATGCAAATCTACCACCAGTCTTACCTCCAAAGTTGCAGATGCGTGGTGGAGATTTTATGTTGATTTTCACACCTGTGAGCATATAAACTGTAGTAATATCTCATTCCTGCAGCTGTCAGTTGAGTCCTGCGAGTCAAAGTAGATCCCTAGTCACAATAACTTTTTTAGTAATGGGAGTTGTTTCACTTAAGCAGTGTGCTCTGGTTATAAGACTACCTGGCTAAAGAGAGTATAAGTGTGATGCTCTAACTTACTACAAAATTGAAATTGTTTGCCTGACAGCATTATGGTGAGAAACTCTAAAATGATGGTTTTCTGACTTTAAATCCACCAAACAAATTTTGCTAGTACGTGTTGGCTTTGCTGCATTTTGTCTCTGACTGACAGGTTTCCCTAGATTTATCATGACACAAATAACACATTTTAATTGAACTGAGAATCCCTAAGTCTGCGTGCATATCCACATCCGTTTCTAACCATTTTCATGGCTAAAACCTACTCTACTGCAGACTTCTGAATACCTAAGATAATAGAATCATAGAATGGTTTGGGTTGGAAGGGACCTTAAACACCACCCAGTTCCAACCCCCCTGCCATGGGCAGGGACCCCTTCCACTAGACCAGGTTGATCCCAGCCTCATCCAGCCTGGCCCTGAACACTTCCAAGGATGGGGCATCCACAGCTTCCCTGGGCACCCTGTTCCAGTGCCTCACCACCCTCTCTGGGAAGAATTTCTTCCTGATGTCCAATCTAAATCTATCCACTTGCAATATAACCCCATTACCCCTTGTCCTATTACCACAGGCCCTTGATCTGTACACAAAGTCTTTGTATACTTTCAGTTAATACTTTTCAGGCTTTGTTGAATCATGTCAGGGTGCTCACTCTGGTGGGAAAACATACCTCTGTGTAAGAAATGCAAAAAGTTACCCATACAAGGGAGCTGGCATACCGTCTGGCACAAGTTCATAGTATTTTAGTACTACCTCAACTTACACAAGCTGAATATCCGGCTAAAGACATTATAGCTGCAATACTCTGTGTTAAGCTAGTAAGACAATAAATGATTGAGGTACTAAAAATCTTCCCCAGACAATAGCACACGATATCCAATTAATAGTTATGGCAAATCCATCTGAAACGTATTCCATATCATTTGTGGCAAGATTTGGTTTCAATCAGAGATTACAGAGAACATTTAAATTAGCAATGAGAATTACCCTGAATAATAAGCTCATTATTTACTATATTTGGATTTTGTTGAGATTATTAGTAACGCTGCCTGCTTAGATTTTTTGGATCTTTTTCTATCCTTTCTGCCTGAAAGCTCAACTGTGGAACATTTCTGAAAGCAACAATTGTGATTTTATAATGAACCACAAGAGGGGGGAGAATGAACATAAATGAAAGAACTTGATTTTAATGAATAACAGTTACATTTAGGACAATGTGTTATCAATTCTGAATATAAGAATCTTGGCCAGGTGTTGTCTGTGGAATGAAGAGTTTGAACTAATGGTGAGATGCTGCTTCTAAGATTAATCTTTTCAGGTCTGCTGATTTATTACTGAGCTTCACTTAAAGCTGTGGACAAACCACACTTTCAAAGTTGCAAAATACTGCATTGAGTGGTTTTTTATTGCCTTGATCAAACAGAAACAAATGCTAATGACATGATAAAAATAGAGATCTCTGCAAACTGAATAATCAGTTTTAAAGCCTCCTACCCTGCCCTTTAATATCTGCACACCCCCCCCCCAGTTACATGAAGGAGTTCTCTAATTCGAATAATCAAGGAATTTCTACCTGGTGCATACACTG
The DNA here is from genome assembly GCF_000690775.1 of Eurypyga helias. Classification (NCBI taxonomy): domain Eukaryota; kingdom Metazoa; phylum Chordata; class Aves; order Eurypygiformes; family Eurypygidae; genus Eurypyga; species Eurypyga helias. The sequence goes on along the minus strand of NW_010239066.1, from coordinate 68,128 downwards.
GGTTTTGGTGTCACTATGAAAAGTAAGTCATCTCGCTGTTGTGATCATGGACTGATGCGGGGCTGGTGAAATTCCAAGAGGGTTTTCAAGCTACTTTTTAAAGACGGCTCATAGTCCCCTGCTCCTCGTGTGCAGAAGCAGCTATGGTGATGACAGAGCTGAGGACTCCTAGAGATGGTACTCCGGGGCTGCTGAGAGCACATGCCTCTACAGCTGGATCAGCTCTTGGGACAGCAAGCACAAACAGCCTTAGCTAGCAGTCGGCTCCTATCCCCAGGACTCTGTGGGCTTGAGGGTAGTTCCTATAGCCAGCTGGATGGTAAGGAATTAAAATAGATTTCAAGAAGCCAACCACTCCATCCATTCTACCCTCCACTTTCTCTTATTTCAAAGTGGATACAAGGGGCATGCAACTTTCCAAAATTTTAGTCCTCCCTATCTCCTGTTCCATGTCCCTACTAGCCTGGATTGTCTCTCCTGGGAGAAGGATGGGAAAGAAAATGAGTTTTACTTCCCCCCCAGACTAAGGAAGATGCGAAACAACAATTATAACAGTAATATGAGGATAGTATTGCAGCAGGTAGTTGCAGCATGACAAAAAATAGCATAGACAGCAAACCTCTGTTCTTCTATGGAAGTAATTGCAAGTAGCCCAGTAGACTATAACCCTAAGAGAACACCATGTAATGTTATAAGGCAAAAAAATGATGATATCCTTAATTTCATGTTCAAAAACTGGATGTTGCTGAAGAAGGTTTGCAGAAAGAAATTAAAATAGTTATACTAGAAGAAGACAGAATGTTGATTACCAGCAGCAAGGTATCCAGATTTGACTAATGACACAGTTATTGTATGCATAAGCCCTAATGGTGTTTAAGTGGTTGTTAGAATGAATGCAATTAACGTAATTTATTTGTCAGCATCCAAACACTATAATACTCTGAATATGGTGGGAGGTGCCTTGCCTAGCATATACCTCTACGAATATTTTTCAGTGTCTCTTTTCAAGTGCACGAAACCAATGGCTGATTTTTTTTTAATTATTATTATTTTCCTCATTTTTAAGGGGCATCATCTACCCAGCTCCACTGATTTAAACTGAATTAATTTTTGTTTTGTGTCATGGATTTCGGAGGAATACTTAGCGATGATCTGCTCTGGCTTGCCATTTGAAGGCTGTTGCAAGACTCGACTTGGGGAAAAAAGCCAAATAAACAATTAAAAGTAGCAGTCTTGTGAAACAATGAAAGACTAAAGCTTAGTTCTGATTCAGAAAGCAGTAGATTACTAATTTTCTCTCTTGCTATATTGAAAAATGCATTCTAGTTCCTATGTGCTTCTGAGTTCATCACTGCATCTCAGAACCTTTTAATTGCTTCTTGTTGCTATCTTGAACTTCACAAAACCTGTGAGTGAGCAGCTTGACTTAACACAGTGCTTGAATTCTACTGTGCGCTATTTCCCACGCATACAATCTATACAATGATAAACCTGAGGTGCTTGAGTTTTTTGCCTCCAATAATCACAAAGAGAAAACCACAAATGGACTTTTCATTTTTCCTTTGCAAGAGCAATAAAATCTAAGGTAAACCCTCCTGCCAAATCACTTTTATGGGAACCTCATTTTCCTGTTCACTAGTTTTACTCCAATTAATTAAAAGCAGCACTCCTGCCCTTCGCTGTGGTTTCCAAGGTATTCACAGGGGGCGCATGCCCCATCCAAAGTCCTGAGTGAGACTGAATTTGAGATCTTTGGTGGGTTCATACCCCAGGGCTCCTACACTTACATAAAGCCCTCTTATCCGAAAGATGGAAGCTTTACAATGCTGAAGCGAGCAGGCTACAGAAAATTTAACGCAGCGATGAAGACAAGCTTACTCAGTGATGGTATTCTTTTGTTTGTTTGAAATAGGATTGATTGTTTTGATGCCTCTGTAAGGAAAAGGTGAGCTAAATATTTAAATCCGTGGATTTTTTTTTTTTTTTTTTTTTTAATTTGAGAACATATTCCTGTCTGTAAAAGGTCTTTAAGCATTCTGTGTTCTTGCTTTCCAATTAAGTTTTCTGGGCTTTCTAATGTGGTCCTCTGAGTGCTGGAAAGTAACAGAAACAAGAATGCATTTAATACCTGGCCTGGTGTCTTGGCAGCAAAGCTTAGCACTCCAGTGTGGGGAGTAGCAGGTTCAAGACCAACCCCAGGAGCCTTACTACTTGGACTGGCAGAGGGCTGGTGTAATGCACAGACAGTGAGCTCATTCTGCAGGTGGAGTGTTCAGCTGCATTGATCTTACGACAAACCCTGCCTGCTAAGGTTTTGGAGAAACATTGGCTCTGATCTAAAAGGAAATTGTGCTGCCTTTCCCTGCCTTTCCACTAGTTTAGCCTGCAAGCTCTAATAACATTAAAACATACTTTGGGTGAGAAGGCTGACGCAGCTACAGAGACACAAAGTAATTTCCTAGAAATAGTAAATACAATAAGTAAAACTCTCTAATCTCTCATTAGGTGATTGTATTTTCATGGGGTCAGCCAGCCTCCCTGGCCATGTTGAGGTCAATTCTAAAATATGTGTATTATATACATTAGGCATCTGTTAATGAAGCATAAATTTCATCAGCAGTCTAGGTGCCAAAATCAACTCATTTCGGTACATGGTTTGCATCTACGGTGGTGTCTTATGGATTTGTTCCATAGCTGAAACAGCAAGTTTGTGTGGATGCCATGAATGGCATGTAATAAGGAAAAAAAGCAACACTACAAACATCTTAGTGGAGCATAAATCCTCTGAATTTTTGTTAGATGAAATTCAGAATTCAGAGGATTGTAAGGTGACAGTAAATAAGGGGTAAGAAAGAAGTCATGTTACCAGAACCAAGGATATCTGGTCAGTGCTAATAATTATTTCCTTTGACAAAAGATGAAATAAAAGTAGATAAATTTGAAGAAAACCCTCCATTTTAGAGCACTCTTTCTTGCCTAAAAGGGACTGAGTCAGGCTTCACTTCAAAAATTCACCTGTATTTTGCACAGCGCCATCACAGAGGACCTGGTAGAGCAGCAGCAAGATGCCATCCCATCAGATAATTAAGCAACAAGCTCTCATGATTCTTACTTCTCCTGTCAGCCAAGACTGTTGGATGTAGGATTTTTTTTCCCAACAATGGCAAGCCTAGAAATGAGAACAGGTTCAATAACCCTAATGCCAAACCTTACAGTGATGTATGACAACACTCTTCCTTTGCAAGCACATAAGCAAAAATGCTTGTTAGCTTTGGAGGTGAAGTGAGGCTGTGTGTTCCCTCTCAACATGTAGGCTGGAATATTGCTTTGTTTTGTTTAACCACCATGGGGTATAAGGACAGCAATGAATTTGGCCATTATATATTGCCCACGGCTGAGGTGTTTCAGGGTAGTACCCAACGTAAAAAACAATATGAAATAAATTCTTCAGAGTTTAGAAACAGCCCCCTTTCATTCATTAAGTTTCCATAGCTAAGCACAGAATTGGTGTGTGCTTTGGCAGTGAAAAATAACGTTTTGTAAAGAGCAAACTTTAACAGTAGCACGTGTTGGAGCAACACTACAGGCTCCAAGTTGTGTTAAGCCAACTGTAAGTTTGACAGCAGAAATATATCGGTCTCTTTGAACAAATAATCTGAGGAATATATGTAGACCATGTAAGCTGTTCTCTTAGTTTCGATTCAATAATTTTCATGCAAAGTAAAGGTGAGATTTTAGTAGGCAATTGTATGATAAAATTATTAGGAAAAAGAATACATTCTGCCAAGAACTGTCCCACAAGACCTTGAATCCCAATCAGAACTGATGACCAGCAAATGTGTGAGGGGAAAAGACGACCTCCTAATTCTTCATTCCTCTTCCTTTTCCAGTTGTGGGGAGGATGGGTAAGTAATGGCAAGTTGGTCCTTCTTACTCCTGTGTATCCAAAACTCATGGGTCAAGGAACAGAATAGTAGGAATATGGAGAAGGGGAGGATAGATGTCGGTGTTTGTATGTGACTATGAGAAAGCAGATACAGACTCCCATTGAATCCAAGCCACAGTCTGACACTAGATGACTGTATATGTATTTTAAACCTCAGGTTTATGGTGCATAATAAATAAACCTTAAAGTTGAAAATAACTGCATAGAAGTGCAGCATATGCTTCCTGTTAATAAGAGTAAGTTTTATGTTCCCTTTTCCTCACAAAAAATATTTTTCTTCTTGCAAATAAATGAAAGTCTGACTGTTTTCTTAACCTATGAAGAGAAAATGTGACTTTAAGTGACATATCTCAATGATTCTGTTAATTGAAATAATGAGATATATCTTGAGGTTGATTTTTAAAGTGTTACATAGACATCTAGTTACAGATTGTATATTTTGTTCTTTGCTTGAAAAATACATCCTTTTCTTGCTCTCTCAGAAAATATTTATCAACCTAAAGAGCTTGATAAGATAATTTCTTGGTGAAATCCACCTCTGTCATGAACAGAGATCACTAAATATCCATTTTCTTCAGAGCTTCTTCAATTGTGCCACCTTCTGCCATTAATCATGCCATTCTGTTCACACAGTTTGGTGGCTGAAATGATTAGAAGGTACTATGATGAATGGTGCCATGCAGTAAGTAAAATGTACCCATGAATACTGGAGAGACCTTGGCATACTTTTGATGGCTCATATGTCTATATGGCTAAGTACCCATCAGCTAGATACTCCATTGTGCCTTTGTACATTATGAGCCATTTCTAATTCTGTAACCACTGAGTTTTTGTGTAGTTCAAGTACCGTTAGTCTGAGCTTAGTCTGAGTGTCTCTCTTGCACAGTTAAGGGGGAGGTTGACTGCAGGACTAAATGCTAAGAGACAGTAGCCAGTAACAGAGAACAAAGTTTTGGTAAAGAATAACCAGTGGGTGAATAAGCTATGTGGTTTGAGTATAAAACAGGCCATTTTTGAGACAGAACAGTATGTATCAGAAAAGGGGTATGAAGGCATAACCCTTAAAAGCAGTTACCATTCATACAAACTGGTAGTTCTTCATGAGTGGAAATGAAAAAGGCAAAGCCTTTTCCATGTGTGCCCGTACGTAGCTGTGAAACACGTCGAGACCCACAGAACCCCTGCCATCTCTTTCAGTGGGCTTTGGGGCAGACCACTAATTGCCTCATTGGAACGACATTACTAGGTACCTTCAGAGAGGCTGATTGTTGCCATTCTGCTGAGGGTAATAGTGTTACAGTCTAATGGTTAAGAGGCTTTTTATGCATACGAATTGAAAAGAAGCAGGTCCCGATTGACTCTGCAGAAGAAAGCAGTGAGTGAGACACCTTAGGTTTTTAATACTGTTAGCTTCCAGGTTAAACAGGACTGATTCTCTTTTTGAAAATCTCTGTACTGTTGAAATTAGTACTAACACTATCATGAATTTCTTGGGGGGAAAAAAATCAATTACATATTTCCCCCTTTATCCATCTAGCTCTGGGAAATGTAACACTGCTGAATATGCTGGCTTTTGTAAGAGATGTAAAACAGAGTCTGTGATCATTTGTGGTCATTAAGGATAACTTTTCTTTTTTTTCTTATTTCATGAATAGAGGTGTTAGTGAAGGTGTTCTGGCCTAATTCCAGCTCCAGTAATTGGAATTTTTTTTTTTCTTTCTCTTTTTTTTTTCTTTTTTTTTTTTTTTTACCTACACACATTCCTGCAGCAGTTTCATTTGGCTATGTCTGTTGGGCTCAGTTCAGTGTTGCCCCATTGGCCCCCCTTATGTCAGCTAGACTGATGCAAACAGACAGTAATACAACTGTAAGCTCTTTTCTCTCCCATACAGCTTTTTGTCCCAAGACTGTAACTAATGCTTTACCAGATGTGTTTTCAGTGCTGTATCTGTACCACCTCTCCCCCTCCAGGATTGGAGGGGACATTTTTAGATGTTCGTATTCAGCAGGGACCCCAAAAGTGAATGAACTAGCTATTAGAGAGAGTCTTGACACTGGAAGCTGAGTCACTCTTCTAACACAAAGATTTTTAGCCCTGTAGTGACACACAGGAACACTGTCAAATCAGCTCGTGGAAGGAGGTGTAACCCTTTATGTGCTGCACGGCTGGATTTGTAGTGATGGATGGTGTCAGGAGGAGATAAAGATAATTCGGTCTCTGTGTAACCTGGTGAAATTAGAGAGAGTCTTGACACTGGAAGCTGAGTCACTCTTCTAACACAAAGATTTTTAGCCCTGTAGTGACACACAGGAACACTGTCAAATCAGCTCGTGGAAGGAGGTGTAACCCTTTATGTGCTGCACGGCTGGATTTGTAGTGATGGATGGTGTCAGGAGGAGATAAAGATAATTCGGTCTCTGTGTAACCTGGTGAAATGCTTCAAAAATTTGTCAGAGGGAAAGTTATGCTGAAGACAGAAGTGCAGTATTGGATGGGAGAAAGGAAGAAACACATGAGGGTGGGACAAGAAGCTGAATCAAAATGAAACATCCATTGCTCTGACAGATATGAGGACATAATGGAAAATGAGATTGCTGTCCTGCTGCTGTGCTGAACTGAAGTCACAAAGGATGATGAAAGGTCAGATACAGTGCAAAACCCTCATTTTTCATCTAGACTTTGAATAGTTTGCAATATGCTATATGCTACCAGTTTTAGCCCTTCTACCCTCTGTTATATAAGGGCTGTTCAGCCAGACATGAGACAGCCCAGGATGCTTGAACTGCCTGGGAGTGGCTGAGGTTTGATGAACTACTAGAAATCTGTTTTTTCGGTCTCTATGTGGAAATATGGGGCCAAGCAAATAAGCTGAGTTTTCCTCTCAGACATTCCTCATCCAGTGTAACTCCATCCATGTCACAGTTTTAAACCCACAGGTAAATCCTTACCTCTACACCAGAAAACGTCCTTTCACTCATGGAAGAGTGATTAAGGATCACTATGTGAAAGAAAGACTGGAGTGGAAATTCCCCCAGTCCTCCTTGGAAGTTATTTTTAAATAAGGGTGACAGAGGCCCCCAAATTAGACCATGGTCCAAAACCCAGGGTTAAAAGCCTGCAATGAAAACTTTATGTCATGTGGACCCTCACACCTCAGGTGACAGTGCCTCTGTCCCCGGGCTGTGACCATCAGCAGAACTGGAGATCACGGATATGCGGTATAGAGAGAACAGGTATTCAGGATAGACAAAAGCACGGTACTTAGGAAAACATGCATGTATAGTGCTAATGCGTATTACTTTTCAGGAATATAAGTGTTCTTGCTCCTAGAAAAATTCACTATAGACTATCAAGGGTTAAAAAAGCATGTAAAAATCAGCTTCTATTGGACTATTTTGTTTGGCCAATATCTGACATGGGTTGTAGTGAGCACGTTTTGCCACCTGGCCAATTTTTTTTCCTGCCAAGCTATTCACTCGGGTTTGTGGTGTGAAAAATAGATGTTTAATAGTCAATGAAGTACTATAGTGGGTAATAGTTTATAAATTTCCATGACTTATTATGCTCAGCCTAAGTGACTGTTTATTAAGTGTATTTAAAGCCCCCCATCTCATTAACTTACAGTACTGGTGATTCCCTCCTCCCACCACTGCTGTTTCTAATGGAAAATATTCACCCATGTCTTTTGCCTAGGGCATGTGAAACAACTCAGTGGAAAAGAGACTGCCTGGATAAGAACAGGATATCATCCTTGGCTAGGTACAATGAGTTTATCACTTTTGTATGTAAGGTGAATCTGAAATATGGGATATATATGTAGTGGACCAAAAAAACTATAAATGTCCCTTGTATAAACTACAGCTGCCAATATCCTACCCTTTTCTGTTTCAGGTTTGCAGTGAATGACACGGTCAGTTTTATCAGTAAAGTATGTGTCATGTACAACAATATTAAACTGACAACTTAATTATGAAAAACTGAGTTTATTTTCTTAATGAAATTCTATAGTACTTCTGGGAAATATTACATACTAAGGTTAAATAAATTCTGTGTTAATAAAAACCAGGCCCAGTCTTAACTTTAGGGGTCTACTGTTAGCAGTGTAGTAAGAAGGTGAGCTTCTATAGCTTGGAAAGGCTGCTAACTATAAAAGAACATAATTTGTTATCCTGTATTAACCTCTAGAATAAAAAACGTCATTGATTGCTCTTGGTAAGTTCTGTGAAATCTATTGAAAGAACCCCACTGACATCAGTGAGATAAGTGTCCTTTTGTCATATATAATATTTTAGTAATGTTGTGTAAGTAAAACTCCAGATTAATCCCTGAGGTAATTCCATTTAAGCTACTAGGGATGTAACACAGTTAAATTTAGTCCTCTAATACTTGGCTTACTTCTTCACACTCTTACATCCATTCCCTGAAGGTCTCTTGGAAGCTGAAGATAAACATAAGATAATGACAATATGAAAACAACAAAAAAAATTGGCAAGTATTATGATAGTGTGAGAAGGTGGTTCTAATAAAGGTAAAGGAAGTTGTGAATAAAATCCCTCTTGGTAAAGAGCATCTAAGAATACAGTTTTTCCAAACTAGGAAGTTAGCTGCCACAGATGTTACAGAGCAGCCCCTTCCGTATAATCTCAGATGCCATGTATGGAAACAACCACAAACATCACCTCAACCTGGAACAGCGACAGGCAGAGCAAGAGCAGGGCCACATGTGCTGCAGAGAGTGAAAGGCTCTCTTTTGGCCTGCTCCCAGGGACTTCTACAGAGCAGATATAAAAATATGTACCCCCAGTGTTGAAGGAGTTAATGTGACATTGCAAAATGAGCTTTGCTATTTGCTGTTTTGTTTGGCCAATAGCTGACACAAGCACATTTTGCCACCTGGCTAATTTTGTGCTGCCAATTTATTCATTCAGGCCAGTGGTGTGAAAAAGGAGACATTTAATAGTCAACAGAGCACTATATAGGGTAATAGTTTACGATTTTCCATGACTACTTAGGTGCTGTTCAAATTATTCTTGATTGAGCAAACTGTTCTTTTTAAAAATCATCCCATTCATTTATTTACTAATGATTCTATCTCTTCCCTCCTGTACACCATTTTTTAAAATGGGAATGATCAGCCATTTCCATGTTTGAGGGGATTTAGCTAAATGAAAACTAAGAGCATATTATAGTCTAGATTACAACTTTGAAAGACCTTTTGCCAAGGCATTAGAGGTAGAGAAAAATTCCTTTCTGAGCTTTCCAGGGAGCCCTGCACAGAGGTGAGGCGGGCTGTATAAAAACACTGACATCTTGGTTTAGCAGATGCAAATTTTAACCCACCCTCCCCCCCCAATATTTTCTTTTTTCACCAGGTGGTTGGTTGGTTTTTAAGCTGTACCACAGCCTGATGGGGCCATGAGAGGTTAAGTGTTAGAGACCTTCCATGACAGGGCCAAAGGGGAGGCAGAGCTTCCCCTCTGCTGCCCCCATTCCCAGGGGTTGAGCTGGGAGTCCGTAGGCTATCCCACTAACATGGGTGGCCTTGCAGACCCAGGCAGGAAGGGCAGGTCAAGGCCCATTGCGCTAACCCCGGAGCCACCCGGTAGCCCCATATGCCAGGGTGGTCTGTGGGGATGAGGCAGGTGAGAGGTGGAGATGGAAAGGCGCCTTATCGAGGGAGGGCCTGGCGTAGCTCAGGTGAGGGCCTCGGCCCAAAGGCAGCTCCCAAGGGGAGGCCTCCAGGGGCCTCCTTGTAGGTCTTTCCCCATCAGGGTCAGCCCCGGCATGGCTGAGTGCAGGCAGCCTAAAGCCCTGCGGCTGGGTGGTGAGGGGAGCCAGGCTGCAGGGCCCTCTGCCCCTTCCTGGCCCTGCTCTGTCCAGCCAGGGGAAGCAGTGTCCCTGTGTGCCAAGGCCTGTGCCGCAGTCAGTTGCTGTCACACTCCCCCTCTCCTGCACACGCTCTCCCTGCCTTTTTAAATTTTTGTTTTAGTTGCCTAGTTTAAAACCTCTTAACCCTCTGCTGACAGTGAATTCTTGGCAAGGCCACCCAAGAATAATGTTGAAACAGCAAACTCTTCCTCAGGAAGAGACCTACGTGTTAATAGATGAATTACTCATCCTGCAGTGTCCTGGTACAGGTGTGTACACGCATGTCAGAGACGGCATTCTTTGGCAGATCTCTTCATACTTGTTTGCTTTTATACATACTTCCTAAAGTAGTGGAAGCACAGGAAAGGCAATACACCACCTTTCATTGCAAGCACACTAGCACTGTATCTAAATAAATTTCCAGAATTTTGTTTACCTTTGTCAAACCAAAGGGAGGGGGGCATATCAAGCCATCTTGCCCTATAGATGCTGGTTTATTAAGCTATAACTCCAGAAGTTGTCGAAGCAAAATTATGCACACTTTTCTGAGTTTATCTGATGTCATATAGTTTAGAAAAACATTGCTGTTAATATTCATTGTATGGCTTAATTGGTTTGATACAGTGTAGCAACATGAGTATAGCGAGATGCTTGTTATGTAGGTCTTCGTGTTGTTCCAAAGTCTTTATTATTATGACAGCAAAGACTTGTTCATTAAAGTTTCACAATCCATTTTCATTAGGATGAAACTGATTCTGTAAATGAACAGTTGCTCTGAAAAATCAAACCCTTGCAGCTATCACAGGGGAGGTACAAAGTCTGTATTAATTATCAGGAATATGGTGTCGATCGAAGATGTTAATTGCCCTGATGGTTAGTTATTTGGGGAATTGCCATGCATTTCATGCAGGGATAATAAAAATGAATTTTTAAACAAAGAGATCTTAAAATAATATATAATCTGTAGAGAATACCAACATCAAAGGCTTATCTCAAAGCTTTGAATTTTATCTTTGTGGTCCAAAATGTTAAAGATGAACTGAGCAATATTTCAGCTGGTTCAAGTTTGTGAGAGGAAAACAAAACAAGAGTTAATTAACTGTTATTACAAACCTTTTCAACTTTAATTTGACTTTCAAATATTAGCATTTATCTATGAACTATGCTTCTGGGTTTGACAAATTAGCTTTCACAGAACAAGTTTAATTAGGCTTCATTGTGCTTTTATGTCACTTTGCACAGTTCCAGACAATGAATGGATTAACTTGCTAAAAGTCATATGTTTAAAAGAATTTGTTGAATGCTAAAAAGGTTGATAAAGTTGTAAAGCTTTACCAGCCTAATGCAGAAAAGATGCATCCTGTTTAGCATGATAACACACATTCTTTATAGAGAACAGCTGGTGCTGACATACACAACCCTGCCTGGCTGCTCTCAATACCCACAGGCTACGTTGCCCTCATACCACCCTGAGAAAGTGTGAGGGGTGTGTTTACTACCAAAGCCCAATACCTGTGAAAGGAAAGAGAGAACGCTACAGGTGCACACCACATGACTAGGCGTGCTGGAATAAAATTCTCTAGCTGGAATAAAATTATCTCAGTGTGAACTTGTGTTCCTGTTTTATTTTTAGATTTTTTTTTTTTTTACCAGTGGCATTAGGGATGCTCCATATTTATGCCTGAGAGATCAAAAAAAGGAAGAAAAGTAACTATGAGACTCTGAAGCAATACAGCAAGCTGATTTGACTCAACATAGTCCCAGGTGAGAATGGTGAGTGCTGTAGAAAAGCAGAAATAGATTCTGAAGTATGAGAAATGTTGTTGCTCTCCCTCAAAAAGGTTTCTGTCACCTTAGGACTCACTAGATACAGATTTGGCACTACAGTAAGTCCTATCAGCGTATAGGAGAGCTTGACTTGTGGCTGCAAGAGACCTTTTCTGGTTCTCTCTGACTTCTTTCTCTTCTCTCTTGCCAACATGTGCTTCTCTGCCCTGCCAAGGATATTGCAGTGTTAACCTCTTTTGTCTACACAAGCTAGCTGGCACTGGGCAGTCAGGAAACAAAATCCCATTTCTTTCCTAAGCCCAAGAAATAAAAAAGTATTTTGCTTCCAGAATACACATTTACATGAAACTAAACACCTTATTTTGCTAAAGAGCATTTCCCAGTAGCTTTGACATGTAAGACTCTCATAGCATCTTGGTCTAAGAATGCATTTTAGTACTCTGGTCATTACTTATCCTGATGGATTACAATGAAAGATTTCTGAATAAAAGTAGTGTGAAATATTAAGTAAAGGTTTCCGGATTTGGTGTGCTTCCATTAAAGTCCCCAGTGTTGGAAAGGTTTATACCTTTGCTTTAAATGTGTGCACTGTAAGTAGGTCCTTTGAAGTGAGTAGGGCAAGTCCTCAGTTGATATCGATTGCTGTTCTTCCACTGATTTCAGTGGAGTGATAACATTTATGGTAGCTGAAGACCCACCCCATAGGGACTAAGTGCTATGGTGAATTTGCATGCTTAGAGACTTTTTCCCGCACTTATTCCATGCCTATTTCCTCTCTGTTCCCAGAACTTTCAAGCAGCCTTTTATAGTATTTTGTTTCGTTGCAGTGGTGACAGGGGTTTCATTTCAATGATGGCAGAGAATCCTATACTTCTGTGGAGTATAAAATGTTATAAACAAAAGGCAAGTGATAAATCAGATCCACACACTATGCTATACTTAGATATTTTCAATGTATATAGTTTGCTGCTTCTATTGGTATGGAATTCTTTCAGGTATGGTTTTGCTCTGCGAAGACATTGTATTCCCTTGTGCCATTTTTCACTATCCTGAATCATACATGGATTCTGTGAAAATGTGGTCATTGAGTTTTGGGGTTTTTTTTCCTCCAGAAAGATGAAATCAAGTAGGATTTTTTATCCATGTTGTCAGAGCTGACAAAGGGCTTTCAGGACAATTTATACTCTCAATTTTTGCCTCTGCAGCTCTTTCTCTTCTTTCAAGCATTAGGCTGATTTTAGAGTATGCTGATCAGAAACTGCTCTCTGAGACTTCTCTGTGTTTTCTCTTGTAACTCCTTGTATGCTCACGCAGTGCCAAGTGGACCTTGGCTGTGTGTTAGGCCACAACATACAATAGTCAATGTTTTTCATGGCTTATCCTTTAACTTTCTGTAGTATTTGTCCTCTGGATTCAGTGCCCACGGTAGTATGAAAACAAATTTAGTTTAAGTTGATTTTCATAGGTTTGTAATTAGACATTACACCCAGAAATACTTTGGGAGGAAACTAAAGAAAGAAATTTAAAAAGAAGCTATTTTTCCAAATGAGCTCTTTCAGAAGATAAGATGAAGCATAAAATTTGGTACCAGAAAGAGTTGTCAAGTTTTTTAAAAAACAAACATCTGCATTAATAAAGATACAAAAATTTGAATTTAGATTCTCTTGCACTGGAAATCTTGACAGATGAACTTTGGGGCAACGAGTTTCAGCTGTGTGTGAGACAATTGCAAAAAGATAGGATTGTCAGACTTAGCCAAATCATTTGGACATGGCAGTCCTTCTATAAGCAGAACACAAATGTAAGGCTCAGGCTAAGTCTTATATGCTGACTCAGGGAATATAAGTATTTTCACACTTCTTTTCTGAACAACAGCAAAACGATCTTGGGTAATTAGAAACAGTAGTCTTACTTGTAGACTCAGCAATATATAAACTCTGCAGCTACCTTTTTATCCAAAGCGTGGTTCCCAGACCCCAGAAGACATGGCCCAAGGCCAAAATCCCTAACCCACCCTTATGCAAAGGAGGAATTATGGTCTCTTGCTGAAGGAAGAATGTATGCCTCTTGCTTCTGAGGTAGCAGCAACTGTGAGTGCACTTAATCCTTAGGGAGGGCCTTCTCTTGTTTTCTTTTACTGGAAACATCTCCTATCAGCTTCGAATGCTAAGTCGAGCTGTGTCCAGCTACCTTTAGCCAGAAACCGATCTCTGGCATGAAAATGGTGATGATAAAAGGAGATAAAACAATAATCTTCGGATTTTAGGGGAAGGAGGATGAATTATTCCCTCTTTTTGTATGAAAATGTAAAGAATGAAAATATGTATTCTTTGGAAGTATTTGTCCTTAACAAATATGCCACTGCAAGAACTTTGGGATGTATTTACGCTATGGAGACAATCTGTCACTAGCAAACTATGCACTTTGCTCACCAGTAACCTATTGTTACTGCAGATTTTGCAGGTAGATTGTCACCCATTTGCTGAGTCGTTTGTGCAGTCTCTAAATCATTGCAGGCCATCTATTTGAAAAGCGTTAGTGGAGGAAGCATAATGTGCTTTCATGGTAATGTAAAATGCATTAGAAATGAATTGCATGATGCTTACCTCTCAAATTACAGAAAAGACAATGACAACCATATGTGCAAATGCAAATTATATATAAAAATATCACAGATGAATCCCTGAGCTGTAACACTTGTTGTTCATTTCTATAAATATTAACATATCAGGATTTATTTTGACATACCACTAAGATAAGTGCTAGAACTGACAATAATAATGTATAATTTATGTACTTCATATTACCTTAACATCACTGTGCTTACATTATTGCATAAATTAATTTAATGTTTCTGACATGCAGCAGATTATTCAAGCATTTGTTCTTTTGTCTTCTACTGTTTTCTGTTGCTGTTTTCCAAATTGCAGAATATTATTATACTCTAATGTTTATTTTATGGTACATACAATTCATAAAGTCACTTTAAAGTTCTGAAAGCTTTTATTTAGCACTCAGATAAACATGTGTTGTTATATGATGTGGAAGAGCATTAAAGCTTTTGTATATTAAATAACTTTATGCTTGTGATGCAAATTGACAATAACTGAGAAATGCAAAGCTCAGGATAAGTTGAATCCGCAGCCTGTATGATTAGGGTACTTAGGAAATGCATGGTTGGTACTGAGTGTGAGTGTGTGTGAGAATCTCTCCCAAATCCATATAAAATGTTTTAACTTTGGCAAAGAATCTGTTGGAATTTGTCCATTTGAACCACATTCCTGCCATTATCTAGCCCATAGGATAAGTTGTCTGTAATCAGGTGTACATTTTCATATGGTCACCAATAGGAAGTTAGGTGCCTATTGTGTCCCACTGGTTACACTCAAGTTTTGCTTTGCACTTGAGGCAAGAATTTAACTTTTTATTTCACATAAGAAATCCCTCCCCAAAAGGCAGAATGTCCTTTCTGGACATACAGTATCTGTTCTTTAAGTTAGGAACAAATTTCTAAGAATTGACAATTAAATCCCTTCATTTCTTTGCATTTAATAGAAATGAAAAACTAGTTCCCTTTGGAAAAAAAAAAATCAAAACCAAGCCATCAGCATTTCTATCATTTTCTCTGTTGCAAATTGTTTCAATAATGCATAATTGGAGGCATTTTAAACACTCAATAACTGTTAGTTAATAGCAGTTGTGCATCTTAACTGAATCTGGATAAAAGAGAGTGTAATAAAGGTAATCTGTTCACAGCTCAGCCCAGGCCGGTAGCCTGGACAACTCCAGGTGGAGAATTCACACATTGAACCTCTTTGACTTTGCAGCGTCTCAGGCAAGTACCATCCTTTTCCTGGGGCTAAAGGTGTTTAGTAAATTCGTGAATGTCCTCAGAAATTAATAAAAATTATTCAATACCAATACTAGGTAACAAATCATTAAGGCTTGCTTCTTGTGCTTGTTTACTGCTTTTGTTTGGATATTAAATAACTGTGGAGCTTCTCTGGCTAAATGCTACATGAAGGCAGAGCTAAGGTCAAGATTATGTGTCAGCAATCTGGGAGAGGCAGATATAAATATAATGATATTGTAATAAACCCAAACCAAACAATAAAAACACTGGAAATAACCTCTAAAGATTTGGACACTTGAAATTTCATTGCAGTATCCAATTTGTAGGCACCTGATCTTCAAGGTAGAATGTGTAACCATAAATTATGTCTCTTTCTTTTCTGGATAGTGACTGAGGAAAGTTAGTCTGCCCAAAAAGATGATCGTTAAAATAATTATAATCTGTGCAGGGAGCTATCTAACCCTGGACAGTCAGAAAATTCGAAGGAAGGGTGTTTTCTAACATCCTGCAGCTCTCCCTGTATAAGGTTCCAGGGGATGGGCAGAGACTTTCATCCATCAAGGACACCCATTGCAGGATGATACATCCAGCTGCCTTTCAGGGTAAGTATAGCTTTATTGAAGGGCTTGCACACCCACTGGTTCACTCCCAGTTGTTGTTTACACACACTGCTCCTCTCCTGGGAGATTATCCTAGTCACGATGATAAAAATTGCATCATCAGGGCAAGCACTATCCCTTTATCTGTATTCTCCTGTGCCAAAAAGGATGAAAGATGCCTGTGTTAGACCTGATTTCTGTCTTCTGATGGGAGATTTCTGGGGTTTGATTTTATCTCTTTAAGGAATGCTTTTGTATTTTACCTGCAATGATGAATCTGGGATAGAAGGAAATCTTTTTCTGAATTGTCTTTTATTAATTAGTTGATACACAGAATCTATTTATTAAAGAAATCTCACTCAAGACTTGCATTCTTTCTCAAGAAATCTGGTAGCAACTTATTAAGAAAGCAATCCTCTGTGCATATTTGAAGGCTGCCTCTAATGCTGCTGAAGTACTGGCTATGCCACTGTTGATTGTGGCTGATGCAGAAGAAAGTGGCCTGTTGGAATTTAATTGATACCTGTGTATTTGTATATGAAATCTAACTGAAAAGCAGGCATCCTCATAGGATGCTGGGAATTACAATTTTGCAGTACTCTGATCATTAAAGTTCAACTTAAATGTCAGATTTAGATGGTTCAGTTTAAATCCCAAGAAAGAACACAACACTCTTTTGAAAGGTAGTGTATTTTGTGGTTGTTTAAATCAGTTATATAAAGGAGCATTAAAAACAATCATTCAAGGAAAGAAATTCAATATTTTAGGAGTTGTTGTTTTCCCCTGCCAAATGTTGGAGATGCTGAAATCTTAGATAAGACTGTTTCCCATTTTCAGTGGAGTCTGCTCTCAGGAGTGGTAGAAATAGAATATTCCTACACTTTTGACTTCTTTTTATGATAATTAATACCTTACTTAATGATTGGTCTTTCTCTTTTACTAGAAGAAATAGTACCACACTTTTTTTTTTTTACTGTAGGTTAAGGTAAGAAGAGTTAGTAAAAAAATCAAAACACTGCTCTGCAGACACTGGCATAGAACATCTTCAGAATTTTACTGATGAAGGGGCACAGGGGAGGCATTTGTATTCTGTAGTGTCTAACTGCAAAAGTTGCACTCTGACCAGAGCAGAATAGCATCTTAAATGTGCAAGGGAAGCAGTCCTGTCTGATACCTGGTGCAGCAGCAGAATTTGCTTCCCACAGAAAAAAGGAGGGAGCCCAGTTTGAAATAGAACTACAGGCAGGAGGCAATAACATTTGTGAAAGACAGGAAAACTAATAAGGGTGTAGGTGGTAGTAGATCACTTTAAAGCACAACTTCAGCAGCATATCCAAAATGGCATACTGCAGAAGGCCTTCAGGATGAGAAATGAGCAGCTGGGCAAAGACCATAGCCAGGTGATGGACCTGCAGCTGATAGCAATTACTAACATTGGTATCAGCTGCAAGCCAGAGCATAAAGTCTTCATGGGGAGAAGGTGACATACTTGAAATCACTAGAGAGGCAGTAGTGTAATTCAACTCTTCTCCTAAGATTAGCTTAGTGTCCTGTGATACCTCTACTGCTAGTAGTTAAGACAAGAGAGGTGAGCAAGAAAAGGAGTGAATGTGTTGAATGTAGCCTTCTGGAGAAAGGATAGAAGAGTGAGATTGGTGGAAGTAGTCAAGAAGAGAACAAAGCAGAAAGAAAGGAAGTATCTGTAATATCTCAAATCTTTTAAGGAAAAGCTTTGGTATGATCCACTCACATATGTGCCTCTGCTTCAAGAAATGGTTGCTATCTATGGCAGTAAAAAAATGTTGTGTGTGGCGTGCAAAGGAATGTTATTAAGAAGAGCCTTGCTGCTAACTTCAGGACCCTGGAAACAGTATTGGAGGAGCCAGGTAACATTTTTGTTTAGTTGTTTGTTTGGGTGGTTTTTTTTTTTTCCTTAGATGGTCACGGTTGCAGTCTCAGAGAGACCTGCAGACACATACATGCATGCATGTTGACAAACTGCTGTTAGGTTGGGACCAAGAACGTGCCTACACTTGAAAGTCAGTGATGGTAGAGCTGTGAAAGTCTGTAACGCCAGTGATTCCCTCATCTGGATGCAGCTGTACTGGCGAAACTAACTCCCAAGAGGGAAATTAGCTATGCTGGCAAAAACTCAATTTTGCTGGTAAAGCCACATCTACACTAGGGCCTTTTGCCAGCACAGCTGTGTTGGTTGCAAATCCCATGTCCTCGCACCCCTGACTTCCTGCTAGCAAAAGTTTAGTATAAGATTTGCCTTAAAAAGAAAATAATAGGGAGATTCACTTGTATTTATTCAAAGCTGCTTGTTTTAATATAGACAGTAAGGCAAAATCTCTATAATGTTATAGTTTATTCAGTCTCTATTTAGAGCTTTTTCTCACTTGCATTTTCTAAATGTTGATTTTTATTTTGTATTGAGCGCTTTAATACCAAATCATCAAAAAACGCAATCTGGTAACCTGAGCCACATTACAACTTCAATACAGCACTGCCTCGTTCTGTGCTAAACCACAGTTCTTTGATAAAAACCATGATAAAGAACTACATTGTACAAAACACAGTACAGCCAGCTGCAAATATTCCAGGCTATTGAGTAGTAAATAGCATGAAGTACAGAATGTGTGGAGGCTAATGCTCTCATTCATTCCTAGATATATATATTTTTAAGCAAAAATCAGATAAAGAAAGCCATGTAAAATCTGCCTACCATAAGCTGAAAGCATCAAGAAAACTGAGCGATTTTATTGCTTACCTGCCAAATGAGAACACAGTGCAAATATAGATGTACTTTCAGAGATCTAATCTAGATTTAAGAGAACTAAAGCTCTAGATTCTTTCTCCTCCTAAAAAATTAGGGTTGGTTCTTGCTTTTTTTGGTCAAATCATCCTGATTTTACCACTTTGAGAAAGAAAACTTAGAAGGGTTCGTATTAATAGTGTCACTGAAATATAGTATATAGAAAGAAATCTTCAGAAAATGTGCATGCATAAAGGAACTAGAAGATGTAGGTTCTTTCCAAGAGGTCTGTGTAATGAACGACACTGATGTATGGGACCTGTCTGCCCAGCTTGTTTGTAGGTGAATCTGATGCAGATTCCCTTTCAAAACGGGAGTAAAAAGCCATGAATTAGTTTTGAAAGTGTACAGACATGCACAAGTGCATACTAACAGCAAAATGAAAGGCAAAAGTAAGAAACTCCAGGAGCACAGGAGCTGTTGTGGACTAGTTTTCTGTGGAACTGTATATAATGCTTGATGGTGAAATCTGATGTTTTCCCATGGTCTGAAGGGATCTCCTGTCTTTACCCTAGGGTTATGATCCTGGGTTTTTGAAAGCAGAAAATTATTTTGGTCACCCCAGTGTAAACTCTTCTAGGGACCAGTACGTGCACAAGCCCAGCTTGAAGCTTTTCCTTCTACTGATGGCCTGTTTTCATTCAACATGGATCTTTGATTGTAGTTCTACTTGCAAATCTGGCTGATATGGGAAGCTTTGAGGAAAGAGATAAACAGATGTGACTGCATCAGCCTGATTTTCTGAGGAAACCAGGGTTAAAAATACATTAAAAAAAAAATATATATATATGAGAGTTTTGGGTGACCCCTTTTTAAAAAGATTGTTCAGTAGGTAAGCTATCTTTTTCCAAAATGCTACCTGAGTCTAATATCACAATTGTAGGAAATGTCTTTCTTGCCAGGCATATCCTTAAGTAGTGCCAGAGGCTTGCTGGCTTTGAGACATGTTAGGAGTTATTCATAACTCAGTGTGGGTACCTACTAGCACTGGAATGTGCAAAGTGATTTTTCAAAACCCACACAGAATCTTCAGAAGATGGTCATATTTGATGTAGGCTTTTTCATGCTATAGAGGCTCTGCATAAGAAATCATAGCATGCATAAATAGTGGAAAGACTTGAAATTCCAGCCTTTTCCCAAGGAGACAGGTTTTTTTGTGTGTCCCTTTTTTTCTTTTTTGGTCATGCTGTGGCCAGGAGATGAGTATGAAGTATAATATTCATTGTATTTTTGACATGGTGACACTTGTGTTGCTGTAGTTCTGAGTATATATTTGTGATGTTTTATTATGGCAGTAACAGCAAAGCATTAAAACCACTTTCTACACAGTCACAACTTGTCAGGAAGAAAGATTAAACTCAGATTTGTTTAAGGTGTTTCTGTTTTGTTTTCCTAGAGCTGTTAACACAGGTTAGGCCTAAGTTTGGCTCTACTGAAAAACAGCACCTCTCCTGAAGCTCCATGAAAGATGTGGGTACTGTGTTGCAGGAATTTTAATGATGATGATTTTCATTAAAAATGAGCAACTTTGAGTAGATGGAAAAACTAGAATTTGATTTCTTCAACTTTCTTATTCTTCACTGCCATATAGTAAAGTTTCTTAGGCCAACAAATGGAACAGCCTTAAAGAAAAATGTCAATTAATAGGGTGAATGGGATGACTGAAATCTATGCAGCATATTCAGAAACACTACAAGAGACTTGAAGTGAGTCTAGGTGTCAAATTATGCAGCAGAATACACAGATGTGACACACTATACAGTATAAACTATGATCATGATACCTGCTTGAGACCAGGAAAGAATTTCCCATATTGGCTGATGACAGGTCAGCATCGATTACTGAAAAAAGATGTCGGCTGTTGGAGTGAAGGTCTCTGATGTGCCATAGGCATGGTATAAGAATCTTGGCAGAGCAAAGATGAGAGAGAACATGCTGCCAAATATTCCAGCCTCAGTGCCTCGGACTACTTGTTAAAGAAACATAGTGGTGGGTTTTTTTTTTTTAATAAAAGTTTGTCTGCTTTTTTCTTCTAAAAATCTTAGTGAAATTTATTCTGAAAACTTGAACTTTTGAGTTTCTTCTAAAACTGTAAGTTCCTTTTGTTTTAATTGTAACTTCCTGAAGATGGTTGTAACCTGATAGTTTTCATAAGCCTCAGGTCAACAGAGGTCTAAATATATTTCTTTCCATGGTGATAAAAATAATCTTTTCATGAAAGCCTGAGTTTGTGGGAGACCATCTAATTCATAGAATACTTCTAGCCTCTGATAACATTAAATAAATTAGGAATTTGTCTGCTCTTCTTGCTACAGAGATATATTCCATATGTTTGTTGTGCTTATTGTCAGTAGGAGAGGTCAAACAGCTATTCCTTCCTGTACTGTTTTGTGTCAGCTTACAGGAGATATGCCAAAGAAGTTTGGGGTCTTGCATTCCAGCAGTGAGGAACTTGCCTGCTCTGTGACAGAGAGGAAGTTGCTTGCTTGTTTTTTCTTGTAGAAGGTCCACTGAACCAGCCTCTATATTAGGAAGTAAATAAATACTCTTCTGGCAGTCTTTTCAGATTACAGAGAAAATATGAAGTTTACAGGAGATCATTGGGATAAATAATTTCCTTTCTTCAAGTGGTTCTGTGCGTGGCTATAGACATGATGGAGCAATTTGAGTTGGCATCAATTGAAGGTCAAAGAGATGGTTATCCCCTTATTTGACTTGGGGCAGATACACGGTTGTGTTGCTTTTTAAAATTTCAATTGCCAAGTATACACCAATAGGTGATGTAAGGAAAGATTCAGCTGCCTTCCCTTTTTTTTTCCTTTCTTGAGAAAGTATGGTCCTGACCCATAGAAATTCCCCATTATCAGATCAGGTTAAATTACAGCTTTTATTGCTTCACAGACTCATTGCTGGCTGCTGAATAACTGAATGGTGGGTGCGGGAGAGGGAAGCTTAGGGGAAGGTTTCCATTCCATGTTGTGTAGTGATCTCTGTGAGTGACTAATTCTCTGGGATAAGAAAGAAGGGAAGCAGGGACATAGGTGTCTGCACTTTCTGACCAGTTTTGCAGTAAAATGACTCTTCTGATGTATGGGGGAGCAGCTTCAAGTGTGGGCATTTGGTCTGTCTTATCTTTTTGATGCTTTTTCCATTAACCACGATAGGCCTCTGACCAGGCCTTTGCTCATTTCTGTGCAGTAGTAGCTGAACTCTGCTAGGCTGCAGTACAAGTGGGGGGGACAAGGCCCCTGTCTGCCGACTCCTAGCCTTTGGAAGAGCATGAGTGCAAATAGAGTTTTCCTGCTCTAATGGCTGTGGAAAGCAAGCACAAGTGGAACACACTCTGCAGATCGATTCTGAACTGCTGAATGAATGCTTTCAAAAACATTTTCTTTGTTTGTCAGTTTGCCTTTTTTTTTTAACTTTGCTGTGGCTTCCAACCCTTCCAGCTTGAAAAGTAAAGACATTATTTCAAAACCTTTAGGGTCCTAAAATCAATAAATGGGGAAGATTCTTTCCTTTGTTTTTTGAGCAACACAAAAGGACAAAAGCCACCCCTTCTGGACGCAGATGCACAGAGTGAACATAGATGGCTTTTGTGTTTCTGTAAGCTCTAGTACAGAATGTATCTCTTGGTGCAAAGATGGATTATGAGAAGAGGAATTGTTGAATGGCAAATACGCTTGTAATCTGCATTTGGTCAGTGATCTAGGGGGGCTTCAAACCAGATGACCTGAGTCTGAAGAGAGTTCAGATTTCAGTGGGAGCAGAGTTTGGGATCAATGGTTAGGTGTTGGTTTCTCCTTTCTCTTATCTCTCTTGGCCTATGCTACATGGAAAAGTCCTAGCTTTTAATACACACAGTCCAAAACCCCTGCTGAGCAGGGTGATTTGGGAAACCCCTGTGTGGGCTGTAAGACGCCTCGTCAAAGACCACAATTGGGGTGCATTTCTGACTCTCTCTGGGAAATCTGTGGTGCATCAAGGCAGCAGTGATGTACCTGCTCTCCCTCCTGGTAGAGAAGGACCTGGCCTGCAGGAGCAAAGGGTTTCACAAAGCACAGGACACAGCAATGCTGTGAATATCCAGAGCCCTGGTGTAGAGAGAAGACTGCAATCCAGAGGGGTGCTTTTTGTTGTGTGTGTTCCATGTGTGTGATACAAGGGGGTTATTAGGCTAGAAGCCCTTCAGGACATCATAGGAATGAGGAGCTCCTGAAAGGATGACTCAGTTATGCAGGAATCCCTCTAAAGAGGAAGATACAGGAGTGCAGAAAATTAGGTGGATCCCTGGTGAGGCAGCATGTGGCAGGGAGGAAAGTGGATGACACAGAGGGTTAGAAGAACAGTAGTGCATGGAAAGGGAGGAAGGAGAACAGGGGAAAGAACAACAGCAAAAAAAGAAACTGCAGTCTGTCTGTAATGGGCTGTGAAATGCAAAGGCAAGGAGAAATGAAGTCAGCCTCATGTTTTATTAATTGCATGGAGCTGCCAAATGAACTCCTTTCCCCCAAGCCACAGGGATAATCTACAGCAGCTCATCTGCTAGTCTAGCTGGCATGAGTTATAGCCCTTTACAAAATGGGCATGTATTGCAAGCAAAGCTGACCTGTAAAATAGTTTTCTTAAATAGAGTACAAGGAAATTATTTGGCTCCACAGACAAGAATGCAATCTCCTTTAATGAAAGTTTTGTATTAGATTCTCCAAAAGAGATAGAGGGAGACCTTCCAGCAATTGTATAATTTTAAATATTAAGGGTCTAAATTTGATAAAGCCTCAAACCATGCATGCGGCTTAATTTTCCCACATTTTTAAGATGGATTGTACATTGGCTTATGAAGTTCAACCTTGTTTCTGATGTTTTAAATTTGAGTTTATTTTCTTGTCCTTCTTTGATTTCCTACCATTTAGTTTCCTGGATTAAAATCAGGCAACACAATAGAAAGATGGTTACATCCTGTTTCATATGCTTCTTTGAAACTTTAACACTTTATGCATGTCCTTGTTTCCTTGCAATGATTTTTCAGTGTTTACTTTTACTTGAGAGAGAAGTATAGATCTCTGCTAATTTTATTAAACATAGTTCTCAGAATGAAGGATTGCATGGAACTGACACTTATGGTAGGAATTTGTTCACAAACCTGAGCTTTGGCCCAGTATTGCAACTCAGTTGTAAGAACTGCTAGCATGATGCATGCTGGGGCAAATGAATGGTGTGTTTAGACCAGTGTGTTTTCTTTGACAATTGCCAGAAGTAGAGACATTTCAGAGAAAACAATCTTGCTTCTGCAGCTCCACTGTGGTAGGAAGTGTCCTGCAGAACTTCTCTGAAAACTGACTTTGCTATAAACAGAACTAAGAGCTAAAGAAATATTTTTCTGCCTCAGTGAGTGTTAAGTGTTTTTACTGACACAAACATGAAGTCTCTGTTTTTGCTACTGTCATGTTGAGCTGTTTGATAATTCATTTACTAGTAACAATTGTGTAACGTACACAGATTCAAAAGAATGCTTAAATTACTTGCATAATTGTGCAAAATGGAAATTATTAATTTGCTGTCAAATAGGTCCTTGCAAACAGTAATTTGCCCAAAAAACTGTTAAGAACAGCGTGAGGGACAGGAAGGAAAGAAGAAATGGAAAGAAAAATTGAAGAATTTTTCAGGAAGCAGACTATATTGTGGAAGTGAAAATGCAACATTGAACAACAGGGAACAAAGAGTATGAGTTTGACCATGAGTAGATTCAGGTTGAAAATCAGGAACAAACCTATCATAGCACCTCTCCTATGATGAAAGGCTGCGAGATTTGGGCTTCTTCATCTTGGAGAAGAGGATGCTCTGCGGAGACCTTATAGCAGCCTTCCAGTACCTGAAGGGGGCCTACAAGGAATCTGGGAGGGGAGTTTTTGCAAGGGTCTGTAGTGACAGGACAAGGTAATGGGTTTAAATTGAAAGCAGGGAGGTTTAGATTAGATACCAGGAAGAAGTTCCTGGAGAGGGTGGGGAGGCACTGGGACAGGTTGCCCAGAGAAGCTGTGGATGCCCCATCCCTGGAATTGTTCAAGGCCAGGCTGGATGAGGCTTTGAGCAACCTGGTCTAGTGGAAGGTGTCCCTGCCCGTGGCAGGGGGCATGGCGGGGGGGTTGGAGCGGGGTGGTGTTTAAGGTCCCTTCCAACCCTAACCATTCTATAATTCTATCAGAGCAGTGAGAGACTGGAACTGCCTTTGTAAGCCCTACAACCAAAACTACCATTTCCAAGATGGAAGTTTGATTGCCTTATAAAAGGCCTTGTATCACATGCGCAGCTATGAGGCCAGAAACTGATAATCCAGGTAGCACCCTTGTGTTTTGTGTTTCTGCAGGAGGCTTGTTCATGTGGTTATCCTGCGTATAACTTAGAAATGAACATAAAATGACGATAACATGGTGCTTATTTTTCTATGTTAAACCATAATCTCAAGTATGGAGAGTAGACTGTTAAGGGTCAGACTGTATGTCTCACAAAAAAACTTTGACATATCCTTTTCTTTCCAAAATATACTATTAATAATAAATGTTACAGTAATCATTATGAGGCTACAGCTCATCTTGCATTCAGAAAGTGAAAATCACCTTTACCTAAGCATTTCTGTGTTTTTGTCATTAGCAGTTACTATTTTATATGCAGTCACAAAATAACGCTGGACAGTAAAGGATAGTAGTCAAGCAGATTTTATTTGTTTTTTAAAATAAATTTTATGTGAGACAGAGTCCTCACCTCTACTGAGAACAGGCAGAGACACACGGGCAGAATCTGTGTTAAGGCTATTGCAGTTCAGCCTACAAAATTGGTGACATTCCATTTTTAGCGTCCGTGTAGATCCACACATGAAAGTTACATTGTTTTTAATTTTTTTTAATAACAGAAGTTTGTGCACAAACCAATCGATTCCTAAATCCATCTGTTCAGACCAGTATGTTATGAACTGTAAATCAGGAAACTCATGAAAAATGAAAAGTGGTGCTACCATGTTAGAGAATTTTGCTCTCTTTGGCAATACATATATAATGCCAGTTCCCATAATCGAGTACACTTTTTGCTGTACTTTCAGAAGCCTGCAGGCTAAATGGAAGTGAATGCCGTGGGCATTATGGTCTTGATTACATGGTGTATCCATTTTCATGTCCTGGATGTCTGACCATAGCCTCCAGGCATCTGTAACAGAGGAGCAGGTCTACTAACTCATGCATTTGTTACTTGTATCTACAACTGCACTTTATAATGGTTTGGAGCAATTCTGCTGTTAAAACTGCTCTAAGAACTGTTTTGAGTAAGGCACCCTGAATGGCTAATTTTGTTCTGGCTATTAGGTTTCACAGGTACAGCTCCTCATTAGACCCCAACTATTCTTTCCTGACACTGCCATGCTTTCCAAGTTCTATTTTCATTCCTTTTTTCACTCCTGTTTCTCTAATAATCAGTGTCCCCATGGGCATGTAAAAGCTTAGACGAGCTTGAGTCATGCAGCACAATGTTTCAACGTTAGGTTTCTATGATGAGAATGTGGTATGTCATGCAGAAAACAATAAAAATATGTTTTTATAGAAGACTGAATTGGAGGGTAAGGGACAAGGAGCAGGTATAGGGAATTTGTATTTTACTTTGTCATCTGCAAAATGATATCTTGTGTTTCAATATAAAATCAACATTTCTATTGTTGGGATAAAAAGAAGGTTGTTTTTTTTTTTTCTGTTAAATGCACTGTTTTTTTTTTCTGGAATGTTGACTTGGTCAGTGTTTTACATGAAACCCAGATGAATATACATTTATCAAAGTACAAGAGGAGATGTTTTTCTTCTACTTGGAAAAAAACTTGGTAGTGCTAATAAGAGTTAACCAGGGAAGTCACAGAAACTTAAAGTAAGCAAGCTGAGCCGTCTTTGTAATTTTTGTGAGGAGGTTTGCTTTCCCAACTTGAAAATCCTCTTTACTTACTGTCTTCTACACCTTGTCCCTGAAATAATTCTGCTGCTTCCCAATAAATGTTTTCCTCCAAAGTATTGTGGAGCCCAGCTATTGTTAGTCTCCCCAGTGTGTAGATATATATATCAAAATGTTCTCTTGGGTCAACTGGTTGTAATTTTAATTGAGACCAAAAAGTCTGTGCCTTGAGTTTGTGGGTATATTTAAACAACTATGTTTGGGGTGGGGTGTGTGTTATAGTGGTTGTATTGGTGGGGTGAGTTTTTTTATTGTTGTTTTTTAAATCGTGGGAATTTTTATTTTTTTTTTTTTTTTTAGAAATTCAACCTCAGTAGGAGTAATTTAAAGTAAATGCATTTGTGTGGTGACTAGAAACTTTGACCTGCCTGGCTTGCTTTATCTAGTTTGGTGTGCTATTCTCCTGCATGGAAGCAGGATAAGGTATCTACGTTTGCACAAATTGAAAGTCCAGTCCTCTTGGCTGACTGTGCAGAGTAACTTTCTCCACCTGTGCTTCTGCAGTGGTGATGCTGCTTGGTGTGTCCCTCCCCAGACGATCTGATTCCTTTTAAAAAGATTTTCTGGCACTCTGAAATCTGTGCTTCTGGTAGTGCTGGCTATTGTCATACAACTCACCTAGCCAGTTCAAGTGGGGAACCAGTCCACTGCAAAGGATGAACACAAGACATGCTTTCTCTGACCTTGGAGAAAATAGGTAGGTTAGTCACACAGATAGAACTACTTGATTTTCCCACAAGACTATGAAGACTTGGGAGAATCATGAAAAATCATGAGTGAAAACTCTGTGAATAGGCTGACTGGGTAAGGATGAGATGTACGGTTGTTGTGGTAAAAGCCCTACGAGTGTACCGTGCCAACACCTGAAATTTTGTGTGCATGTGAGCTTGAATAGTTGTGCTGGATGTGGTACATACACAGAAAAGGCAGTCTTTGCATTGAAGCATTCATGGTTTCAAAATCCAGGAAATAAATAAATATTTCTGCTCTTCTTCCTGTCTGTAAAATGGGAATAATGGTAGACAGAAATGGTGGACATGAGCTGGCAGTGTGCGTTGACAGCCTAGAAAGCCAGCCTGGGCTGTATCCAGAGCAGTGTGGCCTGTAGGCTGAGGGAGGTGATTCTCCAATCTGCTCTCGTGAGATGCCACCTGGAGTACTGCATCCAGCTGTGGAGCCCTCAATATAACAAGGATATAGACCACTTGGAGTGAGTCCAGAGGAGGCCACGAAGATGATCAGAGTAGAGGGCTGGAGCCCCTCGCTATGAAGAAAGGCTGAGAGAGTTGGACTTGTTCAACCCGGAGAAGGATCTGGGGACACCTTATATCACATTCCAGTGCCTAAAAGAGCTACAAGAAAGCTGGGGGGAACTTTTTACAAGGGGCTGTAGTGACAGTACAAGGGGTAACAGGTTTAAACTGAAAGTGGGTAGATTCTGACTAGATATCAGGAAAAAATCCTTCCTGGAGAGGGTGGTGAAGCACTGGCACAAGTTGCCCAGAGAAGCTGTGGATGCCCCATCCCTGGAAGTGTTCAAGGCAGGTGGGTTGGAACTAGATGATCTTTAAGGTCCCTTCCAACCTAAACCATTCCATGATTCTATGATTCAGCTTGAACATGCCCAGGAAGCATATGATAAAATAGGAAACAGAGCTTGAAGCTTGTGTCCCAGTCAGCGTTCTAAAGAAGGACCAGCTTATAAGAGGCACATGTCCTGAATACTCTGTTATTATTAGCGATTTACATAACAGCTCGTAGCCCCATTTCAATATTACAGAATAGGACTCACTCTTCCTTTGTGAAAATGACCTGGATTTATATCAGCAGTAGTAAAATATTGTTGCAGTGAAGGGTTGTGAAGAGGGGGGAGGGAGTATGAAACTAAAAATAAGAAATATGTACAGTACATAATTCTAACAATGTTATCTGAAAGACAGTAAAAATAGACTCAATTAGATATTGTCAGAGCTTTTTTCTCCATGCAGCTGCCTAGCCAAATATGACAATTTTTCAACAATATAAAAGTTCTAACACAATGCATGATACATTGTGCTGAATTCATTAACACTTTGCTACCTTAAACATCATTGTATAGAAGAAAAATAATGTAAGGGAAGCTTGTCATTTTTTTGTTGTTGTTCCTTTTGTTTCTGTGACATGTTTGGAATTGCACGCCTGCGAGAGTTTTGTGATCTAAATTTAATGATTCTAAATGGGATTTAGTAAGATATTGTTCTTTTCTCTTGCAGACATCCCTAGGCTGAGTGCTACATGAAAAGTGTGACTCAATTATACAAAAGTGTAATTTATCTTTAAAAATAAAAAGCCTTTTCATGCAGTATTTCCACAGGGATGCAGCCTTAGTGTAGAGCTTTCCTAGCTCTGCTTTGTAACAGTATAATTCCTATAGAATGAGAATTTTCATACAGTGTGCAGAATATGTGCACGTGTGTACCCCCCCTTTTCATGAATAAAGACATTATGATGACAGTTGATATGTTTGGCATTGAGATCTGCAGATCTCTGCTCTCATTCAATGTTTTCAGTTTACAGAATTTTTGAGTGCACGGTTGGTCTCAGTGCAGATATTAAAACTTTAAAATGTGGACCTTCAGCTATTTTAACCTGCATTAGTCTGAAATGCTTGGTCCAGTTCTAATCCTTGTTGTACAACCCAGCTCTTCTAGATACCCTTTTTTTTTTTCCGAATACTATGTTTGAGATGGACATTTGCAAAATTATTGGGAGTTATGTTGGAGTTTAAAGTAGAAATAACATGTTGATCATATAAAGTAAAAATTATACTGTTTTGGGCTTAAAATTCTCTTTTTGTGGCTGTAATGTGCTCTGTCATGTATGTATGGCTTGACCATCTCACTTGAAATATAGAGAAAACTTTTTAGGAATGAAGAAGCATGTGATGCCTTGTTGGAAGCAATAATATTGAAGATGGAGAAAACAGTTGTTGGACAATATCATAAACTAATAAGCCTTATAATTTTCTCTTTTTTTCTCCATTTAGTGCAACATGTACTTCTGGCAAATCATCTGGAAGTTTTGCATTCCAAGTTGGGCAAAACCTAATCAGGGTTCTTTTGTTATGTTCTTTTATGCTTAGCCCTGGGAATCAGGAATGATATCTATGCTGTGTGTGCAAAGCATGAGCAAATAGGATTGCTGTGATTAGTTAATCAGGATGTGGTAGGTGATAGTAGTCAGTATCTCAGAGGTTAGACTGGCGTCCTTTTCACTCCTAACAAGGAATTCATAGCTGTATGGTTCTACTTTTTCCTGTTGCTGTCTTCTGTGGCACCTGTCATAAGTTGTCATTCACTGCTGTTTGACTTGTGTTGTTTTCCAGGACTCTGCAACTCCAGCCCAGGAGTGATATAAATGTAGAACTTCAGTTTTACTTGGAGTATGCATTGCTATGTATGCATGTACATGTATGCAGTGAATTATTCCTTTCTCCTTCCTAAAGTGAATTTAGGAAAACTGCTTCCTCTTTCAGACACTGGTCACACTTTATATGAACAGAGCAAAGGAAGCTTATGTGAGGGTGAGAACTACAGAGGAAGGAATTTCCTTGGTAATCTGGTTTTAATGTTTACACTGAAGAGCTGATAAAATTTTGAGTCTGACATCAGCCTGTTTCAGCTCTTTAAAGCTGTTCTCTGTGTAAAATTGTAAAATTTCTTGGTAACTATGTATCAAAATTAGGAAGGAGACATTGGAACTGAAGAATTTTGAATTTGTAAATTGCTGCAGTATTGTTTTCACCAATTATATAAAGGTTTCATTTTTAGTTGTGGCATCTTATCCCAAGTCAAACTGGATTCTAAAAGGAAAGATAATGTACCAGTCAGACACTGAAGAGATTAAGCCAATAGAAGAGAGAGTAGCATACACTACTCACTATGTTATGACACTAGCATGAAAGAGCAAACCAGTATTTATTAGGGAACCATTAAACAGTACAAGCAATAAAAATGGTGATGGAGATAGCAAAACACCCTTTGTCAAGGCAGTGCTCTTGTGTTTCACCTTCTTTCAATGTGAATAATACACCAGTCTGCATGGGCAATGAGAGTGGGACAGATAAAGGGGGAAAAAACACCCCAAACAACCCAAACTTCAAATTTTAACTGGACATCTATCTGAAATCCTGGAAACAGACTGGCCGAACGAAAGAAACTTCAGTCATCACCAATATCATGGGAACAAAAGATGACACAAAGAACAGTGTCTGTTCTAATGATACGTGAGGTAGAATGCAAAACAGGTATTTTTTGGAGTGTTGTAGAAAAAGCAGACCAGGCTGAACTTTCCTGATTATAAACACAAGAAAATAAACACTATCCCATCCAAAGCCTGAACAAGGTGTGCCTAACTTCAGAAAACATTAGTTTATGCTATGCTGTGGTGGAAAGACATGGAAAATCAAAGAGAAATTTTTTTTTAAGGTGTGGAGGGATCCCTTAAACTCAGTCATTTTCTGCGTAAGCAGGGTTCGTTCTTCTTACTATTCCACACTGTGTAACGATTACTTCTGTTCTAGCTGTGCTGAGAGTATGCTTCTATTGTCAACCGGAACTTTTTTAAAAAGTCTGTAATTAGGATTAAATTTAAATCACATACAATTGTATGTGTGTGCTAGTAAAACATTTCTATTGCACCTATCTATATATAAAGTGTGGAAAAACATACCTGACTGAAAAATCCCAGATAACTTCATAGATGTTTTGCAATGTATTAATTTGAATTTTTCAGCCTGTGTAGAGTTCATCCAGTTGTATTTATGGTCTGACAGACACCAGCACAGATTGAGTTGTGTCTCTGCAGCCGACCCTGGCAGCTTGGTTCATAGCACTTGCTGGAGTGAATGTCTCCTTTCTAGCCATGGCATACAGCTAAAGCTGGCTTACATCTGAGGATAGTCTGGTATGGCCGGCAGTTTTTGGTGACATTTTCAGTAATTATTTGCCAACAATAAAGTAGTCCACTGGTAGGCTTTGTGACAACACTCTTCAGAGTAGGACAGCAACATAATTGAAAGTATGTGCTACTAAATTATGTAAATTATGTATAGCCACTTCTAATTTGAGAATAAGCAGTTTAATAATCCTTTATTTAGGGATACAAAGCCTAATATCCTAGAGTTCAACAGAATAAGTACACTTTTCCCATTAGTCTTGACAGTTGATTTATTTACTTTGAATTTTACTTAAGGATCCAAGGAGAGCAGGAGGGAATGGGACTACATTTTGCTAAATTCTGCTAGTGTTTGCTAAGGCACTCTTTGCCGCTTTTCATAGCATTGCTATGGACTTCTAAGCAGTTGAAGGATTTGTGCTCCAGAGATTTGCATTTGAGTGGTGAATCAGTCCCTCATCTTGGTTACAAAAGTGTCCATTTGCTGAAGCTCTTCATGATCCTTTCAGATGAAAAATGTTAATAGATGTAAGATAATGGCTACATGAAGAAATTGTCGTCATTAATTAATATTGAAGGAAAAAAGCTCTCTGTGAATGATGTAAAATAACACCAATGAGTATTTAATCTGCTTTTTTAATTGAATTTTCAGCTTAAAGATGGGAACTTTACTTCTTGTTTGAAAAATTGAAATAGAAAAATGAATATTGAAATGTATTGGCTTGGGATTTTCAACGCAGTTTAAATAACTAATTAAGAAAAAGTTGCAGGGAGGAAAAACATTAAAATATGCAATAATTTATTTTTAATAAGTGTAAAACAGATTATTTTAATTACCACATTTTTAAAAATATGGGGTAAATAAAATGCCTTAAATTGTCATTCACAGAGATTTGGAATTGAAGTGTAGAGATTAAAGCCTTTTATCAGTAGATGTATACAAAAGACTTAATGAATAACGAACACAGAAATTAGCTGATATGACAGAACCCCTGATGCTACTTCTTTTTTTTTTTCTTGGCTTTCCATGCTCACTGGCTTTTTTCATGTCTTTGGTGTTGCTTTTTAGAATAAGTTGTTAGCCAGGTGACATTTCATAGTATCTTCTATATATTTCCTTTTTTACAGAGCTTTAAAACTGCTATTAAATACACTACCTTGCTTTCAGAATAGCAGCTACCTGGTTGATCTCTTCTGCTGCACAAGGGCTTAAAGGTAGATGCTAGTCCATATAATTTTTTTACAGCTAATTTCCAGTCACTCAGCTTTCCATTGAAATCTTCGTAAGCAATGTTGCCAAAATCACCTAATGCCGATCAAGCTTTGGCAAAGGCTGCACACCCTGGCTGGAGCTAATATTTTATATTGCTACATAAATTTTGGATCCAAGTACTCCCTATTTATCCTGCAGCTTCTCTAGAGGGGTTTTGACGAGCCATCCTGCTGTCTGTCATTGAATGAACTCAGTTCTCCGAACCAGGGTGTCTCGTGGAGAGCTGTAGGTGGTATTGAAGATTTGTCCCTCTTGATGTAACAAAAGCAATGCAGAAATAGAGGACAATTGAGCAATATTCTATGTAAGCACGTGTTTTTTGTTGACTTGCTCAAAAACCTCTAAATGACATGATCTCTGTGTTATTCACTTCATGTTTACCCAAAAGCAGGGGCTGACCCTGAAATGCTGTATTTGTCCTGGTTGTTATAAGGTTGTACGTTCATTGCGCCTAAATGAGTAATTGTCCTTTAGAGGCATGTGCTTTAGTTCAGTCTGTTGGGGCTGCTGAGCCAACAAGTACAGAAAGAGCTGTACTTTGGCATCATCCCAAAAAGTTGGAGGTCGTGAGCCAAAAACCCCAGGAAAGCCTTTCGGCTTTCCCGTCAGCCTGGTGTGCTGGAGTTTGGAGCTGGTGATCTCACCTGGATCTGGGCAGCAGCAGGAGTTGGGGAGGCAGCTGTTTCCAGGGGAAGGAGTGTACAAGCACTCCAAGTCTTCCAGCAGCAGGGGAAGCTGTCCTGCTACTGAGCAGGAAAGCAAGTCATCTTTTGCCTCTAGTTTTATGAGGAATAGTTGTTCTCCTTTTTGCTTGTTCTCTTGCGCATCTGATTTTCCTGCTTAAGGGGGAGAAGATATGCTGAGAAACTTCTGTCTGTAAGCCAGAATAGCTCTGTTGCATCTCTCTCTCATTTTACCACTCCAGATATTCTAAGTGGGGAAAAATAACCTGGGAGGTCACCGGCAATTTTGCTGTTTCATAAGGAAACATTAAACATGGGAGGATTTGGCCCGATGGTAGCTGAAAGCACTCAGGCTCTGCCAGGATTTAATTCCTTGTGAACTCTGACCTGGAATGAATACAACATATGTGCTACTGTTCCTCTATAATTTAGCATCCCTCTTTCCTGTGTGGTTTTTTTCTTACCCATTCGTTTCTGTTAAACCCAGCTGAATGGTTTACCCTTTATAACCAGTATCCCTGCAAGGGAGAGACTTTCACTGTTTTTACAGGTCTCTTAAGACTCCAGCTAAAAGGTACTGGAGATTTGCCGTCGCTTGCCTTAGTAATGTTGCTGTTTTTGGATCCAAGGGCCTCCAGTTCAAATCCCCCCAGTAGACTTAGATTCCTCACAAAGTAAAAAGGCACTCCTTGGATTAAAGGAACTGATTGAATGCTGCTGTGTAGACCACTAATGTGCTACATGGGTACTCCGTTCTTTAGCAGGGTTTGCGGTGTGCTGCTAGGGGACTTATCAGGCACTGTTACTTAGAAATTACATGGTGCTACACCAGCTCTGGGACTTGTAGATTTGCATTCATTCTGCAGCTTCATTAACAATTTTAACTGGGACATATTTAGACTACTCAAGCTGCTTCTATAGGGTTGATTATTTTGTCTTGTCCTTAGAAAACAGCTTATCCTTGTGAAAATAATGTATAAATTGTACTATTATATTTAGTGCTGCAAGATTTTCTGTTGCTGTTAATTTTCTTTTCCTTTTGAAGCTGTGGATTTTTTGTCAAATAACGCCTTCTGAGTTAAAATCCACCATTGTAAGAACATATTCTGTGCCTTTGCTATTCTCTCAGTGAATTCTATGAACCTCTGTCATTAGCATGGTTATTGCCTAGAGAATAAAAAAAAACGGAGGAAGGATGTTTCAGTAAGACACAAGATGCTTCAGACTTGTCATCTGATCCAGGGAAAATTATTAAATCCCTCTGTATCTCTGTCCTATCTATAAAGTGCACATAGTAATATCTGCCCACCTCTGGAGCATTGTGTGTGCCTTAATTTGTTGAAGGATTTTGAATCTCTCCTATGGAACATTTTATAAAAATGAAAGTGCTACTCTCATGATCGCAGGTGTTCTGTGGTTTTCTGGTTGTGAAAACTGTGGCAGAATAGTTGTCCTTATATGGAGTTGTGGTCCAGAATCTGCGATTTAGTTGTCAGTGCTGAAATGCAGAAGAAAACATTTGTGTAAATATTTCCTTTCCTAGCACTCAAATGCCCAGAACAATCTTGCTAAACACAGGCTGGTTTGCCTCCATTGAACCGGTACTCTTGAGCCTGAAACCTAAGGATTGCAGGTTTCGTCATAATTGAAACAAATTATAAATATTGCAGGAATATCTGTAACATACATGTACATTAGTCCTCATTTCATCTTTCTGTCCTTAGGAATATCCCATATTACAGCCTGTAGATACTTAGACCATTTTCCGCAGAAGTACCTGGAAATAAGGAAAGTATATGGGCAAGGCGGAACAGCTTTCAATGGAACTAGGTAATATTCGAGCAAGTAAACTCTATGTATTATTCCATTAACTTCATTTTACATTGGAAAGATCCAGATTATCTGAAAGTAAATAAAACTGCCACAGAAATTTTAGTCCACAATGGCATTTGAGACATATTTTCTCCTGTGAAAGCACTGTTCGTTTCAGTGGGATTCTGCAGGTGCTATATGTTTAGTACACTTGAGATCCAGAAGGTCTGAAATTTTGAGACGTTTGGTACGTTCAGCTGTATGCACAGCCTGTAGCAAGCAGTCTGTCAGTTAAAGAATATGCCTCACCTGTTCATCCTTTTTCAGGTTTCTTATATGTATGTTTAAACAAAAAAGTACAAACCTACATACTGTTTGCTCTTTAATTGTTTTCTGTGAGTAGCAGGAAATGATTATCACACTTGACAAAGCTCAGCTTTCATAAGGAAGGCAATGAAGAACAAACTATGCACCAGAGCGTAAAACAGCTTAGAGTAGAACAGTGATGAAAGTACGTTGCAATATTACATTGCTTTTTAGCAGATTCTCTGGGAAAAACAAAGTTGTTACCAAGGATTTTTAAGCAAGTGTTGCAAGATCCTTACATTGCCTGTACATTCTGTTGTAAATCTGTATGCTGGAAATCTAATTTGGAGTTGCACAAAGGCTCTGACTGAATAAGCTAGTCTGGGGATTAAGTTGTGACTTTGCCTCTTCATTGGGAATGGCCAGTTTTCCTGATCCTGCAGCCTGTAATTTTTGTTATCCTGTTTGAGAGATGGAGGAGCCACTGAAGTTTTTACTTTCCTATGTTTGATCAAGGAGTGTATGTGTGTGCATCTATTTAATTTATTTTTACTTCTCCATAGTGTGTACCATGGACAAAGTAAGGCTTGAATAACATTTGCAGTGGATAAGTAATCACTAAAGACTCTTTTCTTCTCTGCTTTGAATTCACATATTTCTCTTTCCCCAGTTGCTGGAATTGATTAACTTTTACCCTTTGTGCTGTAGTTACGCACCGTAGGTGAGCCTTGCTGTCACAGGAGGCTTAACAGTAATTCTCCTATGGTTATGAGCTTTGATGTCATAAGAAATGTGATCATTTAACTGTGTTTTTTAAAAACAAATACAGCTTTCACTAACAAACTAATTTGCTTTGCTATGGATTTTGGATAGCACCAAACTTTCTGCAAGAATCACAGTTGAACCAATTTAAAAAAATTATTAAAAGCAGTCAGGTAGTTTCTGAAGAAATAATAGTTTATTATTTTTGAGAAAACACCCTCTGCTTGTTTTCCTTAATATGTTTAAGTGTGGATAATTTTTTTTTACATGCATCTGGAAGAACTGCCATCTGCATTTCTGATGGTTGCCATTGGGTGGTGCCAGGCAATCAGTATATACAATATGAGACAATAGTTTCTTTTTGTACATATCAAAAATCAAACGAGCTTTAAAATCTGATCGCAAATAATTTACAGTGCAAATAAATGAAGCAGCCAGTGCAAATAGTTACTTTGCTTTTTTTTATACTTAACATAAAGGAAAGGTCTGAATGATACATGCTTCTTTCTGGGCCTGTTTGCATGTGTATGTATATAAATGCGTGTACGTGTGTACATGTGTGAAGTTTGACCTGAAATGCGTTTTTGCCCTAAGGATACTGATGCCTTGTTTTTGATCACGTTGTACTAATGTGGCTTAATTGCCCTCTTAATGTCTCTGCTAATGCTCAGGCTTTTGTTGCTTGAGCTGTATTTATTACAAACCTGATAAATGTTAACGCTGACTGTAGACAAGTGATAGATTTCCAACTTTAGAGAAACAATATCTATTTAATGTTTAAGGAAGACTAATTTACTGCCTTAACACAGCTCACAATTGAGTGCTCAATGAGAGCAATGAAACATTAATATTTTAGTCATGTTTTAAATATCTCCTGTCTACGTGGTTCAAAATCTATATTATGTTAGTGATACAGATGTACCAATTTATTCTTTGAGCTATGTAACTCGGTTTCTAAAGTATTTGGTTTATAATAACCGAAGGGAAAAAGATTAGGACTGTGGTTAATGAGGGAGATACAAATGTTTATTGAATATCCCATTTGAATAGGCTACTGTCTGTGTAAGATAAAATTATAATAGTTGGGAATTAAAAAAAAAAATTATAATAGTTGGGAATTTAAAAAAATTATTGGCAATTGATTATGTGGATTGGGACAGTCTAAAATGCTTGATTTCATGCTTCTATTTATATTCACTTTTAATAACGGGGTTGAAGGTTTATGTTGATAAAACTGTATTTTAAGGGGGTGGGGGTAAACTAATATTTACAACTCATTTGCTCTTGAACACCTTTTGTTAATGAAATGAAATGCACTATGTCTCCTTGCAACTGAATGACCTAAAATTAAAAATGATTTAACTTGTATGGGTTTGTAGAGCGTGTGTTACATGGAATAAACCAGTAATTTCTTTGACAAATTTTAGATGATGCTGTTTTCTTTGCCAGGTAGTGGTAACTTTAAAAAAAACCCAACAAAACCCCAGCAAGAAACCAAACCAAAGCACCCCACTCCACAGTCTTTTTGTTCCTAATTTAAAAATAAAATGAACCTAAACATAGCCTAATAAGTGATTTTAATAATTTCAAATTCACAATAATAGTTTTGGAGGATTTGTGTAAACAATCAACAACCTAATAACATAAATCCTTTGTTATTCAAACTTCTTACTGTATTCATTTTCCCCTCACTGAATGGGAGCAAGACTCACTTGTATCTAAGATGCCCTGAGTGAAAACTTGAGGCTAAAACCCTCAAAAATTATTTGTAATAATCTAGATAGTGATTACCCTGTCTAGACCTTTTACTTTTGCTAGACATTTAAATGTTGGACCTTTTTTCAGACCATAAATCAGTGGCAAATGTTCACATTCAGACTCTCCGAAGTTTTACTTTGAGAATGTTTTCTTAAAGCATTCCAAAACACTGAAATCCTGGAATGGTAGGGGAAAAAAAAAAGTCAAAGGTAAAAGCAGAAATTATTTATGGAGCATTTTGTCTCTAATCCTAAAACTGAGAGTACTAATAGCAGCAGTGATGAGCCTAGCTGGTTCTTGTGGCTAATGCTTTTCATGAAGTCAAATCTGATTGGCGTTTCATCATAAATTTCTATTCCTCGTAACAAATATTTCTTTTCCTCTATTTGTAAGTGCCTTTTTAAGATGCTTCCTTCAAAACAATGTAACAGTCATTTGCAGCTTTTATAGCATCTAAATGTATGCTGTTATACTGGCTTGGTTCTACTGACATTTTAACATTGTTAATAATCACTGGCCATTTGTGTGTGCTGTGTAAAGCCGTAATGTGCTTTTATATAAAACACTGTTATGAGGCCTCATTATCTTGTGAGGCAGCAGTTGTAATGAAAATTAAACAATTGCAAACTTGCTTTGCCAAGTGTTTTTAAAATAAATTTAACCAGGCTGATTCACAGCTCCTACCTGATTCTGCTGGGTTATATATCAAAGCTGTTGGAGAGTTGCATGCATAAATTCCTTCATACAACCATGAGAGCTGTGCGCGGTACGCTTCCAGTGCTCTGCTAAAATCAGCCAGGAAATGCTCGTTACACAGGCAAGATCCTAGCTGGGCATGAAATGTGCGTAAACCTTTGAAACTAGTCTCAATGTTATCGATAGTTAAATGGAGCTTACAAAAGACCTTTTACTTACAGGTAGCCGCAGAAGTACTAAAGCTGTGATCTACAAGCTGCTCCTGCTATTTTACTGACCGCTGAAAACACTGGCTACATACAATCATATGATTAAAAATTACTGAAGTAGTTGCACTTCTCAAGCCTTGAAAATGTTGAGAATGTGAACATGGGCCATTCAGTATTTTGTTTATAGGCAGAAAAGTTTTATCAAGCACATGATGGACATAATTTTTTACAACTTCTCCAATGTTTCTACATAAAATTATTTGAACAATAACTAATAACAAATTAAACGAATGATGAGAAATCTGGGTAGGCTTTTCCCATGGTGTCTGCATTTTAGCAGTTACTCTAGCTGAGAATCTGGCCGTTTGAAATTCACTTTTAAAATGACTGTTGAGCACCTTAAAATGAGCACCCTTTCAAAGCAGAGCTAACCAGTGCAGTTTGCATAATTTCTGACATGCTTCCTTTCTTTTAGGATACCGGATTCATCCTTGTAGGAGTGTATTCAACTGCTCCTCTGTCTTTTATTTTAATGCAGCACTCGGACACAGATTGTTCCAGTGCTGCAGTAGTTAGGGAAACCAAATTTCCTTTTTTTTTTTTTTGCACTTGTTTAATTTTGAAAGCTACCAAGACATGAAACAATAATTCAGAGAGGCTCTGTTTCAAATTACCTTTCTTCATTAAAAAATAAAATAAAATAACCAGGAGGTCTAGCACATTATGTCACTAAGTCACACAGTAAGAGGGACCATCAAAGAATGGTGGGAATTATCACAGCAGCTTGCTCCTTGTTAGAAGCATTTACCTCATGACCCTTTCATTTGCCTACTGCCACTTTAGTTTAAGAGTGACAACACTGTATAGCACTCTGCACTTTCCGCCCCCCCGCCCCTTTCCCTTAGCACCAGATGCCTTTGTAAAGCAGGCTGGTGAAGCAGTGAACAAAACCTTGTGGGATAAGTCTGACACTGGAAGCTAATGATTATCAGTCGAAACAAAACACTTGTTTACATGTTGTAGTCATTAGAGGTTCCAGTCAGTCATACCTCGGCTGGGATTCCTGCCAAATGTTTTGAGGGTTCTTTCACAAGCTGTGCAGTTTTGTAAATACAAAAGCACTCTTATTAAGCCTTTTTAGTATTAGACTGTGCAATTAAGATTACGGGTAATTAGATTCCTTTATTTGGATTAGAATGGTT
Source organism: Eurypyga helias (assembly GCF_000690775.1). Classification (NCBI taxonomy): domain Eukaryota; kingdom Metazoa; phylum Chordata; class Aves; order Eurypygiformes; family Eurypygidae; genus Eurypyga; species Eurypyga helias. The sequence continues at coordinate 27,633 of NW_010239066.1, read as the reverse complement.
CAAGATACACACACAACTTCCTTAGCCACAGGATACTGTTGGATCTCTATTTGGGTGTTCCATTACAGATCAATGACTAAGAGAAACTCTTTTGTATTGTGCACATTTTTTCTTTATTAAAAATTGCACTCAAAACTTGGGGCGGTATGGATTTTTCCTCACCTTGCTGTCAGCACCTCCATCGCAGCCATAAAACTTTCTTTTTTGATTAGCATGTCTCAATTTGCTGGAAACACTTTGCTTACATCTCTCTTAGTATTGCCGGCTTTTCATTTCAGCTTTATTACAGCTAGGATTAAGGAGGTGATTTGACTATGAAGGAATTTAGGAAAATTTCCAGTAAGCTAAGGATGATTTTAAGTTAACTCCAGGATAACAAAGTTATAGAAATGAATGTTTCTTTTAACACCTGTGAATTAGTCCATACCTGAATAAATAAATGATTCCTTTGGTATTTGAAGTTGGTATAAAACGGCTCAAATCCCACCATTTTCTTGTAAACACTTTAATCATGCAAAGATGCATCTAATACAAATAATCATGTGAGCTGGTGAACCTGTTTCAAATACTCTTCTGCTTTGACAGAATTCTCTGCATTGAGCATGATGGTAAATTATTTAAGGTTTGGGAGGCCATTTTTTGTAACTGTGAATTGTAAGACAACTGAATCATCCATACATATTTTATCCCTATTTTTTTCTTTGCCAAAGAAGATATCAGTTTTAGTCATTCCAATGCAGGACTGCTCGCTTTGACATTTCCCGGTTGTCTGTAGTGCTAGGCAATAATTAAATATCAGGTGCATAAGCTGCTCTTTAATTTGACATGCGTGCTCCAGGCAATAAACACATGCAGTGCAACGTGGGAGTGTAATTGCTAAGGAATAAAATCTTGTACCAAGTGAGATCATTGTATCAGGTACTGTGTGACAGCTCATTTGATCATTATGCCCAGGCTAAAGAGGTTGCCTAATTAGTTTCCATTAAAACTCACCCTTTAATCAGGAATTATTCTTGCATAAAGAATGTCACTTGGTCCAGATGAATGAACAATGGTTCTCCCTTGAGATTCAACTATCTGTTACACTTGGGATGCCATATGTCTTTTCAAACAGTTCAGCTACAACAGTACTCTGAATCTGGATCTCCTAGCACTATGCAGTATTTGCATTTTCTTGATACCCGCTAGCGTTCTATAGAAAAAGCACAGTGATATTCTGTATATACTTCATCAAACCAGAGAAGCAATGCTCAAGCAGCCGGAAGTGTGGTGTAAACACACAAAAGACTAATGGGCCTGACTTAACTAATGTGTCTTAGTTGTATGTATTTCAGAAGTGACATACATAACATATATGCTGTTACCTAGAGCTAGACTTTGGTCTCTCACCTCGAAATGTCAAAGTTCATAGAATTTAATATTTTGAAGGGAAATAATTTCCTAGTTTGTTTTTTTTTTTCTTGTGACAATAGCTTTGTCAGTTACAGCTGATCACAGAAGTAGCGGATTCCTCCCTCACCACTCTTCCCTGCACCACCCCCCCAAAAAACCACCCAAAACCACAAAAGGGGAAATTATATGCTTTCCCCCTGCTCCCACAAGACTAATGAGGCTGAGCAGGTTAGTGATTTCGTGCACATCACAGATGTGGAGATCCGCTGGTTACGTTTCAATCTGAGCCACAGCTACACTTCTGCAAGTTCCTGGTTGTCCAGCTGGGTTGGCTCATCTGCCACACAGCAATTGCAGTGGCTGCTCCCTCTGGCAGTGCTGGCTCCTGTAGGCCAGATGGGGAGTAAGAGACTTTAAAATCAAAGCCTGGAACTTGAAGCCGGTGGTATAAGTTTTAATATATATGGGGTGGACCGGCAGTTTGAAAACTAGTGTAGTAGAGGCAGAGCTGCTAGGTCTTGCTTTCCCCAGAGGTGTCCTGGTAGTAAGCTATGAGCAAGTTTCCCTTCTTCTGTAGAGGGATGATCAATGTCTCCATTGACTGCAGTTGCCAGTGTGATTTTGATCTTCCTTTTACTTAAATGGCTCATAAGACACCCAGGAAAAAATGTCCAGCCTTCTTTTTAGCTCAGACAGTTGCAGACCCCTGTTGTGTTTTGAGGAATGACTGTTTTGCTGTTTGTGGTAAGTCTGAATGATCTAACCTTCATAGATAAACCCTAAGCTGTAAGAGCTTTTGCACTGCAAGACGGTGGCAGGACATCCATGCTATGCAACCTGCACCTTGCAAGGTGAAATTCAAATCCTTAGTATTTCTTGTTGCCATTCCTCTAAGTGCCCCTGTTCTCCATACCTAATAGACCATGTGTCATACCCAGAGTGAATAAAGCAGACAGGAAAAGTGGCTAAAGCACATGATTAACACCTGGAATCTGAAGAGAAGAGAAATGGTTTGATGATCTGACTCCATGAATAGCAGAGGCTTTAATTTATTAATATGTGTTTAGGAAAATAAGTACTCTGTGTTGTCTGAGAGCTGTCCACATTTACCTAATTCATTCTCTGTGGCTGTGGTCAATCTACAACCCATCAGAGGAAGATTGAGAAAAAGGAAAAAATGTTTCTGTACAGAAACTGAATTCTTGATTTCTTCTGTCTTCCTGTGGTTAATCCAACTATTTTGACTCCCTTGTGTTTTACACCCCCTTCTAGTATCTCCAGCAGACATAGCCTTAGTCCTCTTTCCTGTTCTCTATGCCACTCCTGGTTTCTTTCCACGTCCCCTACTTGTATTTGCTCAGGCTTCTGGAGAAATACGTTGTGGCTGATTCGGAGTTAGACATTGACTGGTGTCAGTCACTGTCTCTTGACTACTAGTCAAAGAGAATTTGTTGCATCTTAGCTACTTCAGACCCAACAAATGCCTAGAGCGCTCCATGATGATGATTTATGCAAATATTTTAGTGGAACTTCTAGATGGTATCCAGGCTTGTTCTGGTGGTATGCAGTGATAAAGATCAATTGTTGCTAGAATGATGTGAGTTGTCTGGCTAGATCTTTACTTTTAAGGAGGTTATTGATAGCTCAAAACCAAGGAGATATGTCTACTAACCATGAATAAAGTCCCTTCTCCTATTCTTCAGGCCTCTCTCTTAGAAGCCCGTGAATTGAAGAACACACACAGACTTTGTAGATGATTCATCTTGGAGCAATCCTTTGGCAATAAAGACTAGTGTAACTTAAAAGAAAAAAAAAAGGAAATTTAATAGCATTAACAGGAGGAAATAAGAATGCTGAATTAATAAACTTAGCATTAGTGGTAATAATATTTGGTACAAAGGGTGACATGCCCAAGAGGGGCGTTTCTTTTTGTCTTGAAGCAGGTTAACCTCTTTAACAGTTGGTTTTTGTGCTAAGCATCATGCTTTATATTTTTGGGTTTTTGAATATAACTATTTCATTTTCCTTACACAAATAAGCTTTTTGATTATAACAATGAATTCTACGGTTATTTGTACTTTGACGTTTAAGAAAATCCAGAGCATTTTCTTAATCACTTCAAAAGAATGTTTTTGGAATATTATTGAAAATTCCCTTATTCTCAAATAGTGGTAGGGGACACAGGAATATCTGAATTCCCTCATATCATGCATTTGATGCAGTAGCTCCAGCATGTTCCCTCCCTCTTCCCCCTGCATTTCCTCTGCCATAAAAAATTCTAAGTGTATCAAGCTTTCCTTCTGTGGATGTATTTCTGTGACTGCTGCAACTGTCAGCTACCCACTTCTTTCTTTGTGCTCTTCCCAAGGAAGGACAGACAGAACACATAAAATTATTCCATACAAGGGTATCCCACTGAGTTCCAATATTGAGGCTGTTATTTCATTTTTCAACTTTCTGAAGATAACAAGATACCTCTATATTAAATGCAATGCTGTGGATCAATCTGAGTTCATTCTAGAGTTGGCCCAACTTTACTGAAAGGTTCATGAACTTAGCAAGCTTGGCTCAAATACTGATGAAAAGCTGCCCTGAGAGGCATCACATTTTGATTAAAATCTTGCTGTAACCCTACTATAATTAAGTATATCTAATTATCTTCAGTAGCAAACTTAAACTAAAAATGACCTAAAAAAAATACTTCTACTATAAACAAATACAGGGGCTAGAACCAGTCTTGGGTGAGCATTCAGGGCTAGTTTTACTTTCTCCAAACCTGTTTGCCAAAGTCTGAATTTTATATCTTTTCCACAAAACACATTTTTCCGTTACAAACACATATATTTATCTTTGTATTATAAAGTGGGAACTATTTTTATTACTGTTGTTATTAATCCAAGTAATCTTTTGTGTTTCTATAAGAAATTCACAAGAGTGGAATCAAAACATTTTTCAGTATAGAATTAACCTTTCCCATATGTAAAAGGCAAACTAAACTGCATTCAATGTAAATAGAGTAAGAACTATCAGCATTACTTTATGCAATATCCTGATACTTTACAGTCCTTTTGGACCTGAACATATCAGTGATACTTCAGAAGCCTTCATAAACTTGTATAAATGTTTTCTTTTGCAATGATTTTTCAAAGTTTCCAGTAACAATAATTTATTAGTCTCTTGTGAGTTGTACAGCATGGATTTAATATTATCAAGGAAAATACACTGGTTTTGTTTTATTTCTCTGAAGTGCTTTCTAAAAGAATTCTATTCAAAATGTACACGTTGGATCATATTCTGCCCCTAGCTATGGTATCTGATAAAATGCCGTTGACTTTATTACAGTCCACTTTGACTCTGGCATATTTCCATGTACTCCAGGCTGCCAGTATAACTGAGGAGGGAAAACTTGACCTGGGGTATGTTTTTCTTCAGAAAGAACTGCATTATTTATCCTCAGTGAGGAAAGTACAGTAATTCACACATTACTCACATTAAGACAGAACTAGTCTAGAGTCCTGTTGTAAAGGTTCCCCCTTACAGAGCTCCCCAATAACATACTTCCCATAATGGTCAGCTGTAAGCACTTGTGCATGCGGAACTGGGCTCAGCTTCAGGTCGTAGCTTCTTGGGAGTATGAAATAGAAATTGAATTTAGACACTGTGCAGGTCAGTGACCAGGATAAGATCTACTGTGAGAAGGAGAGGAACTGGAAAAGAGACCAAGGGCACTGTGATATTGGTCTCACTGTTCCTGCTAGGATGGGAAGGATGAGGGCAGTAAATGCTCTGCTGCAGTGAGGAGGACCCCACACCCTAACCCACCCCAATATCCCTGCTGAGGACAGTAAGCGCTGCTGTTACCAGCTGGACTTTCTGGGGCTCTTGTAGAACTGAAATAGGTTCAGGGACAACAGCCATAAGTGACATACAAGCTGACTGCCAGCCTAGGAAATGACCAGAAATCTTTATGCCTAGATCTGGAGATAGTTGCCCTCCATGCCTTAAGAAGTTTTGACTGGGAAAAAGGAAGTGGTTGGAGAAGATGAAATGTGGGTCTGGTTAGGTTTCTCCATAATTTTAAGGTGTAGCCTGGAAGGCCTAGGTTTTATTCTACATGAGAATAAGGAACTGAAGATGTTTTACAAAAGTGTGAAACAGCAAGTCTCTTGCTACAGACTGTCCCTCTGTGTGGCTACTGTATCAAGAAACAAAAGCCATTTTGCTTTAAAATAACTACCGTGAAAAAGACAATTTATTTTAGCTGGGATATATTCTGGAAACTTATGTGTATTGAGTTAATGTTTTCCAGCCTTTCTTCCAACCATGAAGCTAGCAATTTTGTCTTTTTATTACTTTTGAAATTAATGCTGCGTTCAAAATATGTCATTCTAGAAAAAAGATACCAAATATACTGAAATTCATGATAACATTTAGAATTGGGACAAATGTTATTTTTTTTAAATATACAGAATTTATAGTGGGAAGGATCTACACATCATTCTTAGTGCAACTAGAAGTATAGCAAAAAATCTTACTTTGACAAGATCAGGATGCATTCTTTGAATTTGTTCTAAAAATATAGAAATTTTGTATGTGCTATGCTTTCACTTTTCAAATGTTGTTCTCTACTTTTTAAAAGGCCAACTTTCATGGGAGCTTGCATCTTAAGTTCAAAAAACAGTATGTGTTTACAGCTGACTTCATTTTGAAAGCTTTTACTGTTCATTCTTTCACATAGAACATTGAACATGTAATATTCACAGCCCTCATGATAATAGATTTGTTGGGACAGGGAAGGCATATTTATTTCTTGTTCCATTTGAGTTGATACATCTGGTTTAGCCACTTGAGAAATAAAGTTGGCATCTACAACCTCTTGTTTAAAAGATGTCTAGATCCCATCCTCTGTGGGCTGTCAAGAGTGGTTATGAAAAGGTCTCTTTCGAGCTTTGAAGAAAAAGGATTTTTATTCATGTCTTCAACTTAGTTTAAAAACCAAGTATCATTTATTCCTCTTAATTTTTGTTTGGTAAAGCTACCGACTGCCAAAACAGGACAGATGTACATGTTAAGTTGGATTGAGAAGTGGAGCAGAAGCACACAGATTTCACAAAGGGGACATGTAAGATCCCTAATGCTTTTCCTTACAGAAAAGAAAAAGGCACTAGTGTGGGTCTTAGAAAGGGGAGTATAAGCTTTCAATGGCAAATGACTGGAAACATATTTTTCAGTTGGCCCAAAACACTGCAATAACTAATATCTGTTGGGGATAAAGGAAGGATCGATACATGCAAGTGCTTTGCCTATTTAAGCATTTGCTAAAGTGGTTTGATTCTCTTCAGTCACAAGACGATACTGCCTTTATTTTACCTGGAAAAATAACATAGATAAGAATGTATATATATTTATACGTGCTTAAAGAACAACACATTTATGCACATCACAATTTTAATGTTTACATATGTTGGCGAATTTTAAGGACTTGATTGGGGTGCAGGCAGTTGAACATGCATTAGTAGCATTATAGTTACAGACTGCTCGGCCAGAAAGTTGAACCAAGAATGGTGTCTAGACTGACTACTGTCATAGTACAAGAAGCAGTTGCATGGGTTACAAAATGGCCCTACTGCCCCTCCATCACTGGTGCATTGTCCCTGAAGCCTCAAGCTGACTGGTGTTGCTGGAGAAGTTAAGAACACAATGTGCTCTGTGGTTATGGTGGCAGCTGTACCTGCTACTGGTAGCAGATGTGGCATGGAGAAAGACTCTCCGCTGGTATTTCCTAGTCTTCTAGCCTCTTGTCCCTTCTCCCTCTCCTCCTTGGCAGGAGCAGCATGGTCTCTTCTTGGGATGGCAAATCTGTTTCTGCCCACCTACTTCGAAAGAGTTCTGAATTATATATACATTATAGTGTTTTAACTGTTTATGATGTTTTATTGAGAAATGGACTAACCAGGTGAGCTCTAAGGTTGGTGGGAAACTGGCTGCTCTAACAGACTGAAAAGGTTATCAGCTCAGGGTCCAACTGGAGGCTGGTTACTAGTGGCATTCCTCAAGAGTCTAGGAATACTAGGGCCAATGCGCTTTAATATCTCTGTCAGAGTTGGACATGGGATGTAGTGTAACCTCCGTGAGTTCACTGATGACACTATGCTGGGGAGCAAGTCCAGCAGTCCAGAGCAACCTTGGCATGCTGGCGGAATGGGACAACAGCAATCTCGTGTTCGACACAGCCAAATACAAAGTCCTGCATCTGGGATGGCAGGCTGGCAAGGATGCGTTTGTCTGGAAAAGCACTTGGAGCCTTGGCTGATAACAAGTCAAACCTGAGTCATGTGTGTACTTGTGTCAAGGAAGGTCAGTAACGTGCTGCTGTATCAGCAGAAGAGCAGCCGGCAGACTGAGGGAGATGATTGTTCCCCCTGAGGGGGTGTAAAGGAGATGGCACCTGTCGTGGTTTAACTCAAAAGCTTTCTGACGAGCGCCAAGTGTACGGGAGTGAATGAGAGAGGGCAATGGCTAACGGGCAGACCCCCTCCTTGCCTCTGCCCCGAGCATGACGTACTATGGAATGAAATACTTCTTTGGTCAGTTGGGGTCAGGTGCCTGAACTGTGTGTCCCAGCACTGCCTGTAGTGAGACAGGGAGAGCTGGGAATGCAGCTGCAGGATCAGAAGCAAAGACCTTGAATTCAGCACAGGCATTCCCCAGTGTCAGCTAAGAACTGATCAGTGCTGCTCTCTGCATCCAGGAACAGCTTCCTAGCAGCCATGGTAAAGAGAGTTAAGTTTTTCCTGACTGAATCCAGCACAGCACCTTAAGTGCTGTCTCCAGTTTGGGGCTTGTCAGTAGACATAGTAATGTCCAGCAGAGGTCTTCCAAGGTCACTGAGGAGGCTGAAGCACATAATGTACAAGGAACATCTTGAGAGTTTCTTCAGTCTGAAGAAGAGAAGATCACACACTGTTGTCTTCAACTGCTAAGTTCTGAAGAAGATGGAGTCAGACCTTTCCTTAGATGTTCCCAGCAAAAGGAAAAGGAGAAATGGATACAGGTTACAACATATGAAATCCCATTTTGATATTAGGGATAAATCACACTGAAGGTGCTCAAACATTGGTACAGGAGCCCAAAGATGCCGTGAAATCTCCAACTGTGGGCATAATCAAAATGTCACTGAACAAGGACCTGAGAAACGTGATGTAACTCTTGAAGTTGTCTCTAACCTTGTCTCTGGTCCTGCATTTAGTGGGCTGTTTGGACCAAATAACCTCCAGTGGTCTCTTCCAAGTTAAATTACTGCATGCTTCTATCATATATCCACTTTCATATTATGGTGTAACTGCCTGCTAATAACAGTCTCTACAAATGGAGAATGTTACAGAAACTTGTAAGTTTTAAAATGCAGATCTGATCTGAAAATTCATGCATTGTTTTGCATATTAATGCAACACACACAGTATAAAAGGCCCTCCTGGATTAGTTTTTGCTATAGATTATTTTTCTGAGCAGTTTCAACTATTTTGTTAGCTATTTTGTTGCAGGAAAACCCTTTTCTCCCACCATTTTTTCTGTGGTGTAATTAACTTTTTAATAGATGACCAGGATATCCTCATCCTAGTTGCCTGTCAGTGAATCCTAGTTCTTGGATTCTGCTCAATGTCTGAATTCTCTGGTCTTGATTAGTCTTGTCCAATGACCAATTTTCTGGTACAGCATGCCCATAATTTCTTTTCCTTCATTTCTTGTGTGAAACTGCTCATTTTCCTTCAAGTTTTGTCATACAAAACTTTTTAAAGTTCTCGTTTCTCATCTATCTGCTCATGGAGTTTAAGGGGTTGTTATAAGTAATAAGAGAACTATAGCTATAACATTTTTTTCTACCTACCTATATGCTGACTTCCCCTAAAGCCAGCGTAAGGGGATAGAGGTCTTTTTTGTGGCTGCTTTGGATACTGTTAGCATGCTTTTGTTTGACGATGGTTCTGCCATGTTCCTTTGGGAAGAGTGGTTCATACTAGATATGGGTGCCCCAGGGGATAAACCCCATGAGGGCAGGGGCTGCTGTGCTGTGAGGCATCTCTGGATGGCAGGCAAGCAGCATGGGGCTATGCTGTGCTCCTGTATGGGGAGGTTATGGTGAGCTGCAGGGCCCTGAGAAAAACACAGGTATCTTCCTGGAGCCTGAGAAAAACAGGGCTTGCGGCTATTAAACAAAGCTGGAAGTGAGGGTGTGTTGACAGAGGAAGAGTACTTTGTAAAACTCTTACTTTTTGTGGCCTACTTGCTGTGAAATGCTTGGGCTTTACCATTTTTGCAATGGTGAGGATCATCAGTCATACAGGCAAAAACACCCAGCTTGAGCTAGAGGCAAGATGTCTACATGTGAGCTTGTGCCAAGTTGTTCCCTTGGACAACCCATCTTATCTGAGGTGGGTCTCACAGGAGATTAACTTTTCCAGGCAAAAATGCAGCTGGCTGCTCAGAGGAGTACATACTGCTGTCTGAAATTAGTGCAACCTGGAGCTGGGCATGAAATTAAATGTTGCAGAGATTACCTAAAGACTAATCTGGAGTAATGCATTCAGTCCATTCCCAAGAGACTGTATTCAGGCCAGATTTTGTGCCTTTATGATCTGAAGCAGCCTTGCTGAGAAGAGTCTGAGAAGAGGGTTTTTCATTTTTTCTTGCAATTATCTTTACCTCTGCAGTGTAGTTTCTTGTTGTTACTGTGTGTTTGCTTCCAACAGTGATAAATTTCCATCATTCTAAGGCATTCAACTAGTTTGCAAAGCTACAACACTGGTATGATCATTAGATCACATCTGGGGGATACTGCACAATTCTTCTGCTTGTAAGTCAAAGACTTCTTCAGCTGAAGGCCTGGTTGACTTGGAGAGTGCAATTTTGTAAGGGCAAATCCCTGGGACAGTTTATCATCCAAATTCCAGCACGGTATGGCAAGACAAGCTTTGAATTTTAGAAGAAAGAGATTAGGTTTACTGACTAGCGGCCATGAGAATGACTATAGAGACAGCAAAGGTTGTTTATGTTGCTTTGCATGGATCTGCATATACATTTACACAGAGTTCAGTATTAATTACAGAAGTAACATGATCCAAATGACTGATTGATATTTTGGGTAAGCTACCATCTGGTAAATAAACTAATAGTAGAGGAAGTTTTGTGCCACCTTTAAGGCTTTCTCCAGCAGTTTATATGTGTCCAAAAACTATTATCATTGTTTATAGCTCTAGAATATTAATTAATGTCTCCTGGCAGTAAATTGTGACTGCCTTTTCTAACACCATCCAAGGACTGTGACATCTTACATTTTTAGCTGAATCGCTTCTATTATTTGAACTGTAAGCAGCAGTGTTCAAATGTTTCCTTTTTCTTCTACAGCAACTACTTTTTCAGTAATTTCTTTGTATATGTTACTGTGTAACAAAGAGAAGGAAGTAGTCTGTGTTTTATTGTCAAAGTAAAGCTTACATGAGCCTGTTGTTATTTTCTGTTGTTTTAGCATCTCAGTATATCCATAGTGCTATTCTGCCTGTTTTTTTTTCCAAATATAGCTTCACAGATATTTTACTGGTTATAACACACAATGTTTCCCGAGATGACTGTGGTGAACAGAAAGATTTATCTCAGCAGCTTTGGGAGTCTGAACTCTCCTCAGGGACTCTGTAGGCTTGTTGTTCACTGGAAGGGATCAGCTTAGGGTTTGTAAGCGATGTGGAGGTTGAGGCAATGGAAGTGCAGCTCCTGTGCTTGTCCTGTGTGGGCCAGCCTCAGGGCTGTGATAATGTGCTAGTGTTATGAGCATTCCAAATTAATTCCAGAATGAAGTGAGAAATGCGAAAGCTAACATCACCAAACAGCCGGACATTATTCTTTTCAGAAGAGAAGAAAGTGTTCAGGGGAAACACTTTGTAAGATATTGAGAGACATAATCTACTGCAGCTCTTAAGAAAGAACTTGGTTTAGAAATCTGGTGTAGATGTTTCAACAAAATAACCTTGGGAAAATAGTCTTAAGAAGGATTGTTAACTGAAGAAGATGGTTTTCCTGTATATTCTTGATTGTTCATAGAGCTTGCTGGTAGGTAAAGTTAAACACCTTCCTAATTTTTGTAGTTATTCTCTCAATTTCCAAATAAAGCTTCATGTTTGGATGTACAGTGAACATTATGGATTTTTCCGTCAATGGGAGAGACATAGATAGGCAATGTTCATATTAGAATCAGGCTTAAATGCAAAAGTTTTTTAATGTTTCATGAATGTTATGCTTTAAGCATGTAGGACAAAACCAGCTAAAACCTTATATTACTTAGGTGCTAGAAGTATAATAATTTAAGTCTTATCTGTGAAATTTTAATTCTGACTTTATCATCGCAAGCCAAACCAGTTTTAGAAGTACTGCTACACGAGTTATTTATATTCAAGTTTATGTACTTTGGTTTCAATTGCATTGGGTGGCCAGAAACTTTTATAACTTGTCTCAGCTACAACTTAGCTGAAAACAGATTCTTGGACAAAACCTTACTTATAGTGGTTCCATTAAGCACTTTCCATTAGCCAGTGCATGAAGAAAAGGGTACAGATCCCATACTGGATGAGAGTAGACCAAAAAAAAAGGGTCTACTAAAAGAAACGTCTTAGAAATGGCCTAATTGCAGTGTAGGCCATAGTAAGTGGTGCATTACGGTGGCTTTCAGAAGCAGTTGTACTTGAAGGCACACCATTATCTTTGAGATGGTGCAGGGCAGCCTGTCTTTTCTTTGTGCTGGAGCTAACAGAGGAGGAAAGTAGACAATCATGTCCTCTCTCTTCCTTATATTGTTTGGATGCTAGCAGCAATGAGCAAATCGAACTTCCAAAGCCTTCTTCCAGGAATATAGTTTTCCCCCCGTATCTCTTTGAGCAGAGCTCTGAGATTTCTTTGCCCTCTTCCTGCTTTTAGAGAAACGGAAGCAAACAGGAGTGATAAAGGGAAGGATAGATATTTTTCACTACAGTCTACTCTGAATCCCGAGACCTGCTGTCAGAACAGCTTGCCATTGCAGCTGTCAGCTGCTATGTTAAGGTCTGAGCTGAAGCCTGTCCTGGTGGGGGTCAGCACGCTAACCCTGTGCACGTTGTTCTCTCCTCATCTGGTAGTAAGGCAGTGAAGAACAAGTGCAGGAATGAAGGATCAGAGAAGCTACCACACCTCAGTGGCCCTTCACTGTGGGAAGGCAGTATTAAAATGAATAAGTAAAATTTATGCATAGACCAGATTGCTGCCCAAGGCTGCAAGAGTCAAAAATCTGAATAGCTGGAAAGCAAGGTCATCGGCAGAGCTGATTGCAAAACTGGAAACAGGCCTCGGGATCTGTAACTTTCTTTATGTTTTTCTTTTCTAAGAAATTTTGTAAGGAAGCTTATTAGAAGAAAAAATATCTTCAAATCTCATCAATGACAATAGCTGGCAGCTACAGAGAAACTTAAATTTTAGCATTTCGGGAACCATGCAAATAGCTGTTTCAGTGAGAGAAGAGGGAATTGGTTCAGGTTTTACAAAGCACCTCTTGAAGTGAAGATCACTAATGAGCAATTTGGAATTGTTGTCAGATCACTGGCCAGATATGAATTTGCAGTCAAGCATTGATATTGCTGCCTGTTAACAGCAATCTAATTAGTAACAGTAGTTCTAGGTTTTACGTACGTCATCTCTCTATACCAAGAAGTATTTTGCTATTATCAGGTGCATAGTCGTTATTGCCAAACAGTTCATACGTCTTTGAAACTAAACTATTTTCTATGCCTTTCCTAAAACTCACTTAAAAGAAAATTTGCTGATGTTTACATCTGTACCTCTGTTAAAATTGACTGAGAAATATGTGACGCCCCTTTATATTGAACTATAAGGTTACAGGTCATATTCTAGCTAATAAAATATGAGAGAGGGAGCTAAAGTGCAAGGGAATGAGCATGCTGAGATTATAATAGACACATACTCTCATGGAATTACAGTTTTCAGTTATTTTTTTTTTTTAAATTACAACCTTATCACCTACCCCCCAAAATATCTTTGTTCCTGACTGCCGCACTTCTGTAATGAAACAGCTGTATAAGAACAGCATAAAATGCTTTTTATTCAACTTCCAGAGGGAGTCAAATGCAGAGTTTGCAGGCTTCTACAAATGAGCCTAGAGAATTGCTGAACAGCAGTCAAAATATTCAACTAAGACATGTAACTTTAATCTTCAGCAAGTTGATTTTTCTTGATTGAGTAACAATGGAACTCTGGGCTGGGGATGAGTCCTGGCTTTCATGAGTGGTGTGCACATGCGTCAACACACCAAACCTGACCCAAGAAACCCTAGGTGGTTAACTTGCTGTTTAGAAAGATAAACAGTCTATTTAATTTAGAATAGCATAATAGTAATTTAACATACTTGAGCCAAAGTAATTACCTTTCACTGTTTCCACAGCGTGAAATTACAGTCTACAATAATTTTGAAATATTGAATCTTTCAGGCATTTGATGTTAGAAATGTTTCTTGAATACATTGTGCATACTGGAAGAAAGTGAAGTTTTTACATGTCTATGTTAAGTAATTTAACTTCTTTTTAAATACAGTATCTACTGTGTTATTTGAGTCTCAAACTACTGTGTAGTTTAAGATTGTCTTGCAGCTGCAGAACAGTTGGCACTGAAAATTCTCATACATGCACCTCAGGTGCCATCAGTTTTTGTTTGTTTTATGAATTTCTAATATGCATGTCCCCAAAATAGGCTTTCTTCCTGTTTTTTCTTTGAGTTTTCTCTTGTTTCTGTATCTTATTGAAAGAAATCAGTTTTGCATGGAGAACACCATTAATAATGAAATGCAGTCTGTGTGCTTTTTAAAAGTCTATTTCTTCCTTATAAATAAATGGTAATTTGTTTTAAAGCGTCATTGCACACAGTGTTCAGCTGGCTCTCATGCATTCGATTATTTTAAATAAATGTACCATAAATGGAACAAGTTCTTTCTAATTTGCAAATGATATGCAACATTTTTCAAAAAAAAAAAAGAGGAAAAAAGAAAAACTGTAGAATTTGTTCTTAACTACATCTCATTAATGTGAAGCTGTTCAATGACCTGTAAAGATTAAAGAATTAGTGAATTGGTAAAATTATCAGAATGAAAAATCTGTATAATTTTGATTTCAATTTAAAAATCTGCTAAACAGTCTAGGGGCTTTAGAAAAGTATATTACTTTTTAATATCCATTCCACAAATGTCCTAGTATCAGTGTTACAAATGGACTGAAATAAAGGCAACAAATAGTATGTTTAAATGTATAGTGTTACAACATTCTGTTAAAGCTGTTTTTTTCTTTTCATTAAAACAACTGAAGACATTTAATTAAGTGACCACTCTGTTAAGTGGAGCAAAAATTAATGTACGTAAATGAATTTATGTGTGGGCAATGATGCATAATTAAAAATACGCTTCAAATAAGGAGTTGAGGAGAAAGAAAACAGTTTAACAAGAATCTTCAAGATTATTGCCTCTTGAATTTTTAAAGTCAGACATGCATTGGATTTACTTATTGGCAGCATTTCAGCTAAAATCTGACAAAATTGTCTTTAAAATACTGGAGCTGTGGTATTATAGGACAGTGACTTGATGAAAGCTAGTCTTGACCAGAGAAATCATCTTACTATCTTGTAACAATTGCATGTTGCTCAGTGTGCTGAAAATGCTACCTTTAGGTATATCTCATCTTTGCCAGGCTTTTATTCAGAACTTATTAAAGTTCTCCTTGTGGCAAGATACTCCAAAAGTGAAGTGCATGGGAAATATTTATATGAAAAATAAAAGAAGATGTGGAATACAAATGTAAATGTGAGGGATATTCTTTTGGCATCAGACAGTTATATTGATCATGTTACCTTAGTCATAGGCTACCTAGTTGGGTTAGATGTTCACCTTTTATTGCTCAGTAGTTGGAAGTAGTCAGCAAATAAAAGGAGTGAACTTCCTTTCTTAAGTGAAAAATGGAGTCACTTGATCTTTAGATCCCTAAATGTTTCATGGCAATCTATACAGCTATCCGTTGCGGGCCATAAGTTGTTGGGGCTTTTTTATGATGCGATATTTGTAACATATACTTCGAACAGCCATCATTCCATTCAGCCTGGGCTTTCAGGTAGTTTCTCCATATTTTTCCTGTCTAGTGAACAAATGTCAGAACAACAGACATAAAGCTTTTATGTATTGCCAACCTCACACTTCTGCTAAGGAGTACATAAAGTATGTGGCAATGGAAAATCTGGCCTGTTTTGTCTTTATTAACAAATACAGGAAAGAAGTGGATTTGGATTCTGATGTTGTGATTGGTTTTGTAATTTAGTGTTGCCTTAAAAAAGCCCCATGCTTTTTGTGTTAAAGATTTCTGACATTTCCTTTGAACAATTACTGCGGACTCCAGCCCTGTTTGCTATTCTTGAAGAGAAAAAAAGTAGGAAGAAAACTGCAACCTCCAACTATATATATCTTGTTTCATGGTGTTGCTGCTACGTGAAGGAGAGAGGAGAGCAGCACAGAAATCCCTCCCTGCATGTCTTACCTCTCCTATTCCAAGAAATCAGCAGCTGCTGTCCTGGTGATATTCAGGTTCAGCTGAATTCCCATCCCCACTGAAAAAAAAATAAACTCCTTTATTCCCTGGGGTGTTTTATTGGCAAGTTTAGCTCAGTAATGAGAGGGCACTTTGGGGAGTACAAAAGCTAGAGTCCCTAAGGCCACGTATAAAGAACAGAACAGCAACAGTTCTTTACTATTTTTTACTAATAAACACATGTAACAGTAACTGCCATTACTTAATTACTGCAAAGCAGTTTTAAACAACTGGCTTAACACTGTATTAACACAACATAAAAACAACCACGCCAGGAGTATAACTCATCATTATTGGATATAGTCCTATTGAAGCCATTGTCACAAAATTAATAGGTGCAGGGTTTAGCTAGCCCCTTTGGTCCCCATTGGTCTAGGAATTCATTGCCTCATGCTCAGGTTTTCCATTGCCTTACAGCTCCAACAGTCATGAACTTTCAGTGTTTCTATTTCTAAATAAGTATGTGCAGGTTTTTTTTCATGATGCCTATAGAGTAAGAGCTTAATTTCTTTAACTAGTACGTTTGTCCACTTCAGTCACTAGTTAACCCCAAGAGTGGGTAACTATAGAACAGCCTCTGCCTTCAACATGTGAAGCTATTCCCAGAGGGTAGATTAGATCTTGTGGCTTGGATTTTCAGATGCTCTTGAGCAGAGCCCTGTAACTGCTGCCAGCTGTACCTTTTCTGTGCTGTTCTGTGTACTTCCAGGTAGTTTTAGTTTCTCTGTATCAGTGAGTTTTATGTAGCTGTTTTCTTCATCTACAAGCTCAATTTTGGAAGCACACTCTGTCTTCCATGAACATACTCGGACACTTGGTTCTTGTGGGAGCAACAGAGACAAACTGAGCAGCTACCTTTTTGTTCTGTCTGTGGCATATTTTTTTCTAATCCTCTGTGATGTTACAGTGAAATGAGGAGTTCACAAAGAAGAGAAAATGCTTAGAAGGTAGAATATTCTTTTTCAGTGGTAGATGCTGCTTTCAGAGTTGTATGTGATGCAAGGGTGAAGAAGAAAGAAGGCTTGGTAATAACTGGCAGAAGGAGATGCTTTGAGAGAATAGAAAATTTGCGTAGCAAGCAATGTCATCTGCTCATTGTGTGGAGTTTCCAGAGTTAAGAGATGAAAATAATAGCAAAACCTTCCCCTCCCGCCGCTGCTGCCTGTCAAAAGTTCATAAAACTTGCCCTGGTAAAAATTGCTTCATAATCATTTGTCCTGTAAAATTGTGAACTTCTGCCTTTCAGGATCTTTTGATACAATGCTGTACAAAGGGCTTTTCTAATTACATGCAAGTTCTATAAGTATTGTAGAGGCGTCTACTACATGAACCGATGACTTTTTTAGAAAGTGCTTTGATACCGAAGACAAAGGTAATTGTGAGTTAAGTCAGTTTAGGGTACAAGGAGGTAAAGAATAATGAAGTGCCACAAGGATCAGTATTAACACTAATTCAATTTACTTCATATCTGAATAATCAAGTGGAAAAAAATGTATAGCAAAAGGATTTAAGATGCCAAAGATACAAAGTAAAGGATAGTCAAAGTAAAGAAAGAGGGCAGTATAACTAAGAATGATTTGGATAAATTAGCTACAGAAATATAAAGTAATTTTTGTTTGTGGATATTGAGCCATATAAAGCTTGGGACAAATATATAAAAGTAATGCAGTATTGAGAAATTATACCTTGGTTTTGTGTTTTTAAATTAGAAAATACTTTAAATGAGAAGTATTTGGGAACATGCTAAATGTTTCCAGCAGGATACTACTTTGAAACAGGAAACTTTCCCTGGTGCCTTTTGTGCTGCTGGATTTACAGATGAAAACTGTCCCTCTTCAGGTGTGAGCACTTGTCGTGGTTTAACTCCACTCACAGATTACTCCTCCACTTCTCCAGTGTAGCTTCATGGTATTTTGCTAGCCTGAGTTAAACCACAATAGTCCTTTCTGGCACCCAAGGTGGGGCTTGAAGAGTTGAGATAAGAAGAGATATGATTAGTGTGTGTTAAAACAGATTGTGTGGTATTTGTTATAGATATGTTGTGGTGGCTGGTCAGCACGTTAAGTTCTTGGCTCTTTTTGTTGTTCATAGAATGGTGGGGTTTACTGCCTTGCATGTTCCTTGTGATACTGATCATGTGGTCTCACCAGATTGAAGAGTTCAGACATAGGATATGCTTCTGCTTTGACCACGTCAAGTCAGTCGCTTTAGTCAACCTGGAAATGATTACTTGAAAAAACAGGCAGTCTGATCTTTGAGTACAATGTTATATATGTAGATCTCAAGGGGAAACTCCTATGAGAATGTTCACATAGCTTTAATAGGGCATTTTTTTTTAATTTTTTTTTTTTAAATCAAAATCACTTAGTGGGAGACTTGCCTTCTTTGGGAATTAGGCCACTTTACCTGGTTTCAGGGCATCTACCAGTGTCCAGTGCTTTTCATTTGCATTACCAGTTGAACAGACAAGATTTGTGCAGAGACCACTCTATACTGGCTTTGCCCATGGTCCTCTTGGACTTCAGCTTCTCCCTGCCTTTTTGTATGCGAAGTATTATAAAAGACTTAAAATAGGGTGGTGTTTTTTGCTCTTAGGGTTCCATGGAAAGCCCTCAAAAGTTTTTCTGGCCTGACGCCTGGCATGGGGAGGAATGGAAATTCTTATTTCCACAGAAAGGTCAAACTCTGTGAAAAGAATTAGTTGGCATCCCTGTGGGAAATAATTTAGAAAACCACTCCCTCTTCATCTAATGTAATTCCACCTAAGCTGGCTTTCAAGGTGAGGGTTGTTGCAGGAAGAGAAACTTTTCATCTGTCATAAAGACTTGATATTGTATTACTCTGCTCAAATGCTGCCATTAGATTGCAGTAATGAAAATTAAGAGATCTGAGTTCTGTAAATCAATTTGCATTGAAATTTTAGTATCGGTCTTCTAAAGCTGGCAAATAGAAACAGTGTTAATTGTGAAACATATCTGTGAATTTTAGAAGCTAATTTTGCACAGTTGCCATATATTTCTGTTGCAACAAAGCATCCAGAGGACAGAGTTGATTGCTGGTATTAGAATGAAAAAAAGACAAAGGTCTGAGTAGTAGTTTTTGTCAAAGCTTTTGAGTAATATTACTCCAAACTGTACAAACCAAAATGGAAATAGTCTGCAAAATCATATGTTTAGTGTAAACATATTAGGTGTGAGGGCAATGATGTATTTTTGTTCTGTACCAGAGTAGGAGGAAATTGTTTTGGGAAATTCAGAACCAAAAGGAAAAATACTAACTTTCACTTTTGATTCCACCCCCTGCTTTGCTTCAGCTGTATCTGTTGCTTCAACTGTATCTGTTCCCCTCGTAGTCACTTCCTTTGCAAGGATGGAAATATGAGTGAGATCACAACCAATGCCAAACACAAATTTTTAATTTGCTAATATTTTCCTGCAACACCTCATCATTTCTATTTCTTCGTAACACCCCTACTGTGGGAAATAAGGTCACACAACACACTAGTACTTATTTCACAATACCTCCTGATGAGGAACATTTTACTATTCTCACATCTCTACCCCTTTTCCTCCTTCTCTCCCTGCCCTCCTCCCTCCTCCTCGGCCCCTGCTAATAGCTGGTCTAAATTTCCCAGATTAATCTGATGTGCAAGAAACAGTGATACAAACTTGTAAATTAAATATACACAAAAGCAGAGAGGCTACAGAATGGAAGATGCACATCCTACTTGATTTTCTCTGTGACAGACAGACTTATAAACAGATACACAGCTTTGCCCATAGCCACTGTATTCCACAAACCCTTTGAAATATTTCAGTTTCATGTCTGTGATAATTAAAGAGCAATGACCTTCTCATTAGTGCCAAGAGGGCTGATGATGATTGTTCCCCATTTTTCTTAATGGATGCAAGCTACACGCATGATCTTAGAATATCAAAGCAATTCTCCAAGATATTTATTAGAGTCAAAATTATGAAAACACATAGCAAACCTTTAGTTTGAATTACAAGTGTTAATATATGCAGAACCAAATGAATAGCTCATCTTTCTTCCTCTCTTGTATCTTAAATTTTTCATTACAAATTTCCAGGGCTTCAAAGTAGTATCTCACAGTCGGTCCCCTTTTTTCTCTCTTGCATGACAAAGAGCTGTCAAAATTGTTCCTGTGTTTGTTAGTATTTTTCTCTTTTTTCTCTCATCTAAATGTCAAACAACTTAGCTTAAATAAAGCACAGCATTCTTCATCTGGTGCTTCTCAAAAGAAAAACAACACCACAGAAGGCATCTAAAAAGGCCCTAATTAATGTTTCTCATTGATTTTGTTTTAGTGTGATGTATTTTATGAAAAAAATATGAATCCAGAAGGCACTCTCATTAAAATCATTAGTGGCTCAATGTTAGCTGAAAACAGCTCATTCTTTGGTGCACTGTAGTGCTTAAAAGCACGTTCACACACACAGCTTCTTATTTAACATCACAAGCTAGTGTTAGATGAAAACCAGCATTAGTTTTGTCAGGTACCATTGAACTATGATGAGCAAAATGTACAAAAGCTGTATCAAGGTGAAGAATAAGAATATACTGTCGCCCTAGCTTGCTGTCTCTCTAGGCCCTCTTTTATGCCTAAAAACGCAAGAATGTAACTTTCTGTAATCGACTTCTCTATTATCTGTTTGGGAAATAGTAAAAGCCAAAAGAAAAGGAAAGAATAATCTGAGGCCTATTACAGAAGTAAAACCTAGAGACATTCTGGTTTTTAGGCACATTCATGGAAGCTTATTGCCAAGATTAACAGAGAAGCATTGCTATTGCAGAACAGTGTTCACAGTTCTGTTTTGGTGCAACCATGACTGTAGTCATGTGCCCTCTCCAGCAGAACTTTGGAGTTAAAACTAGAAGAAATTCTGTGTGTATCTTCCAGAGGACCAAAAAGAACCGGGGAGGAGCGGAGGGGGGGGACGGAGAAAAGAGATAATTAAACAAGTATATATTTTCAAATATTTTTCTGGGTGTTTGTGTGTGGGTTTTTCCCCCCCCCCTAATCTACTGCAATAATTTTTATTTATGCAGGGCAAAATGTGCTTTTCAGAGCAAATATGAGAAAGTCTTTTCAAAAGTACTGTATGATGGGAAACCATTTTCAGAGCAACACTGCTTTGTACTGAAATATGACTTCTGCAGACAGAGTTATTTCCAGCGTAAGAAAGCCAGTTTAATGATTTAAATCTGCTGTATTCAAGTAAAAATGACCATCTTCATAAATCATGTGATGTTTATCTGAGGACATTTCAGTATGCTGGACAAATTCTGTGAAGTTCCAGTAGAACAGTGTAGTAGATTAGGCTCAAAACTGAGAACTGTTGCTATTGCCATACTCTGGCACAAGGCATTAGAAATTGTTTTGGAGATTTTTAGATTTAGGATGTACAGAGCTGCAAGTTAAGCAGAAACACATTTTGGCATCAAACATACACATCTTAATTTAAAAAATAATGAAACAATAAGTAATGTTGTTTTTTCTACTGTATCTTTTGGATTTTTACAAGAATCTTTATGAGCTGCAATAATACAGCTTGTAATAATATCTTTGTATTATGGAGCCATACTGACAAATAGGGCTAGTGAGAAATAGTGTATTAGGGGAATAGAAATAGCTGTGTTAAACAGTGTAGCTTTTTCAGCTGTTTAAACTTTGTAACACATAGTGAAATGACTGAATTTTCATGAATTTGTGCCTTTTTTTTTAATGTGTCATTCATTATAAAACTTCACTGAAAACTAAACCGCTGATGGATGTGTACTAATATATGGTACAGTCTGCCACAGAAGTTGCATTTTTAGTAGAAGAGGTAACATTTATTCTGGTATGATCACTGTTAATGGGGCTGTCAACAAAATTTTCGTAGAAAAATAATTACACTGCAAGTAAGGCCATTTAGATCTAGATATGAGTAGTAAACCTGTATTAATTTAGGATTCAGACTATGTTAATGGTTTAATATTTTTTCTTTATAGAGAACACAATAGTGAGGTCATCTGTAATAAAGATGATAATATTGAACCTTGGTAGTTTTCCTTCCTATGTCTATAGGACATTTATGGCTGAAATATGGTTGAGAGAGCCTTAAAACGTTGTTTTATGGCAACCTCTGTGCAGTGCTATAAAGCACTTTCTGTTAATGATAAATAAACTATGGAAGATCTATGTCTTAGTAAAGGGCTGTGTTCTTTCCCTTGTGAACAACCTTACTTCAGGAACGTTTAACTTACCATGGTTACATGAGCTCCGATTTAACTCTTGCATGGAGATGTAATTCCACTAGTGTTAGTGGATGTATAGACAGGAATGCTGCTGCTGGGTTTGGCCTAAGAAACACAATACACAAAAAAAGTTGCCACGATAATTCTTTGACTCTTAAATGGCTTACGATCTCAGGAATTGCCTCATTAAAAATTATATAAAATTGTTCAGTTTGTCTGCAGATAATTACTTTAGACACCTCTTACTAAAGCTGTGTAATGCTGTCATCGGTGAAGTGCTGAGTTCCTTAAGAGGTACTGAATAAGAAGTAAAATTGGTTTTCATTCTTTGCTGAAATATTGATTAAATTTATTCATGCTAATGAAGCTGTAGAATATAATAGACGTGGTACGGCATTGAAAAAGAGAAGGGCAGGTTTTGTGTTAAAGCTTCTGCTTATTGCACTGATATATGGGAATTTCAGGCTGAGAGTAAGCTCAGAAATGCAGTTAGACTAAACTACAGTTCATATCTGACTGATCACACAACAGTGAAGCTGAAGTAATTCCATTAAATTCAGGGTAAATTTAGGTCTTACGTAAATGAGAATTTTTCTAAATTTACAAAGTCTTTCCTTTTTCTCTCTCTTTTTTTTTTTTTTCTTTCTCCTTTCTTTTCTCCTTCCTTTCTCCTTTTCTGTCCCCTTTGAAGGGACAGAGTGGCCTCTGTGTCAGTGTACTGCTGGATGGCTGGTCCCATTTACAGTGTGAGGTTGTTTGTTTTTTGTTTTTTTTTTTTTTTTTTTAAGGATAATTGGCAATGAATTGGATGTCTCTGCAATCCCTGTATTCATTCAGTGGAAACTGTGAAATTCCTGATGTCCTCTTTAGGATGGAGAAATATTATTTTGACCTTAAGATCACAGATTGAAGACTACTGTTCTTATTTCACTGCTTGATTACTCCCAATAAATGTTGTTTACTACTCATTTGTTTTGCAGCTGAGCCTATGATTAGGTCCTTGTGCATTCAGGCTATCTTCAAAATACAAACCTCTCCTTGTCTTTAAAAGTTTGTAAATACAAATAATTAATGCAGTACAGAAAAGAAGAGTGAGAGAGAGAAAGAGAGGTTAAGAACATTGCTAGAGGTCATGCAGGCAACCCGAGGAGAGCCAGGTCTCCTTCCACTAGGCCTGTTATAACTATTACTAAGTTATTGCACTACCATGTTTTTGCTAAGACATGAAGTATTCCTTTTATTGCTAATATTTGATGCAGAAGTAGAATACTGCTTGGTTGCACAAGCTGCTGCTTGCAAAAGAAAAGGCTTCAGGGACATGGATTGTGACTGATAATTGTCTCATATTTTGGATGAGCCAAGAATTCATTGCCTCTAGGAAGGGGAGAAATTTTAACATTAAGAAGTTCCTGCCTCATATGGGTGTAACGCAATATATTTCTTTCCCTTCTGCATGGTATAGCTGTGTGTGACATGTGGCTACTGTTAAAGAGCTGTGTACTCCCACAGCAGCCAGAATATATTCTTTATCTCTTTTGACTCACAGCTTTACTCTGTTGCACAATCATTAGCCATTCTTCAATAACTGATAGATAATGCTTTTCCAGCTGTAATTTGCTACAGCTGCATAAGAAAGCTGATTGACGGACAGAGAGGAATCAGAATGATGAAGTTTGACTCCAGATCTAAACTTAACCAATGCTCGGAAGTTTCTCGTACTTGAGCTTTATATACAGGAACCCCTGTGTTGATACTATCTTGCACTGGTTGCACTAATAGTTACTAGCTCTTTTTGAATGTGTTGGACTTACGGGAAACATTTTCCCAGCTGTATAAAACCCAATTCTCAGTGCAACGAGCCCATAACTAAAGAGCTGAGTGATAATGTGTCTGCCTAAAATGGAAGGGAGCACGCTGCCATGGCACTGTTCCTTGATTATCCCAAATCCTTATTTAAAAAAAAAAAACAACAAACAAAAAGTTGCCATATCAAGAAGCTGCTATATGCTTTACTTAATAAGTGCTTTGAATTCCTCCTGGTATAGAGTTTACCATTTCTTTTCTTAATTCCAAATACTGTATTTTGTTGTTCTTCAGACGTTGAAAACAATTTCTTATAAAGAATCTGCCTCAGAAGATAGTCTGTGTTTGTCTGATTTATATTTATGAGTGTTATCCATTAAAAAATATATTTATTTACAAATGAAGCAATTTCCTGCATTTTTATGAAGCCCCTCCTCCCTTTAATCACAGCAGTATGTTTGATTTTTTTGTATTCCAAGAATTCTATCAAATTCGCATTTTCATTTCTTTTCCTCTTGCATCTGCATCCTTGAATATGTGTCCTGTATTGTGCAATTCTTTAGTAAGTGTATCAACATAGCACAGTGTGTAAAGGGAATGCATTAAGCAACATACTTCAGACTCATGGTTTTAATTAGCTAGGGACAGGATTTAGCAAGTCACAGCTTTTATTTAAACAGTCTTGACATAGCTCAAGACAGCAACAGCAAATTTAACACTTAAGGCCATATTAACAAACACAGATGGTTTCAGATTCTCTCTTTAGAATGATACTGTTGCTTTAGATGATGCAGAGCA
This sequence comes from Eurypyga helias, assembly GCF_000690775.1. Classification (NCBI taxonomy): domain Eukaryota; kingdom Metazoa; phylum Chordata; class Aves; order Eurypygiformes; family Eurypygidae; genus Eurypyga; species Eurypyga helias. The sequence goes on along the minus strand of NW_010239066.1, from coordinate 2,722 downwards.
GTGAGAAACTTTTCGGAATAATTGCTGGTTGCAAGTTTCAAGATTTAGCTGTGAGTTATGTCCACTATATTCTATTCATGCAAATGCCTTGATTCGTTTTATATATCAGTGTAAGAGACTTGACACATCAATGATTATTTCGTGTTCAGATCTTTTACTGCAGGCCTGATTTGCCTTCATGTAGCAGTTTATACTGCCTATAACAACTGCACTATAATATTTTTTTTCCACTCTGAAAATATCTGAAACGTGAACATTTTTTCCCTTTATATTTCAGAATGTGGGATTTTTTTCTTACTTTAAAGCTATGGGCCAAGAAATACACTTTTATCAGCATGTGTATCTGAATAAACATACAACTCCTATTAGTGTTAATTTGAGTTGTATTTTCTACTTTGCCTCTGAAAGGGCTGAATAGTTATGCCTAGCTTTTTAAAATAGAGTAGGAACATGCCATTTGAAGCTACAGAGCAGTGCCAGAATTTCTGGCTCATAATACAGCCTAAATGTTGAAGTAGTTTTAACATAAAGCTTATGTCTAGCATAACCTTCTAGAATTTCATTTTGCTGTGCACAAGCTGCTTTACTTGCATCCATTTGTGATGACATTAACTGTTTAAATGTATGGCTACCTTGGATTACCCACCCATGAAGAGGTATTCCGTGGGTTGAGCTTTGCTCTTGAGTCTTTTGCTTTATTGTTATCTATATCTTAATCATGATTTTACTTAACCTCCTGTGAGGTGTGGAGGGAAAAAAAAGCTCTGAAAGCTGTTGGTGGTTTCTGTAAGATGCTTAGGAAAGGTAACTGTATGTTAAGAATAACTCCGTAAGTAGGAACTCTTTATTGTCCAGACCTGTCTTCTGTATACCTGATAGTACCAGAAACATTTAAAGTTGTGTACATTCAGGAAATATAGCTGTGGAGACACCATTGTACCTATATAATGATTTTATACACTCACTGAATAAAGAAGGAGAGATGATATCATAAGCAGTTTCCATTGAGTAAATATTGGAAGTGAAATAACTGGGTAAGAGGAGGTATAGTAGTATCCCAAAGGAAAAATTTAACAGGCGTTATCAAGAACCGAGTTTTGAAAGAATGTAATTCTAGTAATAAGTAACTGCATAAGAAGCTAGGAATCCGTTTATCATAGATATTAAAATAACTACAGCAATCATAGAATGTCATGGCTGGGAAAACCCAATTCGTGTAAGAAGTTTCTTTTGTGCATCCAGGGCAATATAAAAAAAAAATCTTTAGTCCCTGGATCTGTGGATCAATAGCTTCCACTTTGCTTCAGTAAAAAATTCCAAATGACTCTGCATCTTCTGTCTTCAGTGCATTCATGCCTTGTCTGCAAACAGATTGTCACTACTGCCCCACTTGCCTTCAGCCTTCCTTCATGGGCAGCACCAGCAAGCCTGTCTGTCTAGTTCTGAAGGCTATGGTATAGGCTGAAAAATAATAAAGAATGGCTGCATGGCTGTCCTTAGCAGTCAGCCTCTCTGGGCTGTGTAGAGCCTGTGTAGAGCTGTCTCTATTTATGGAACATGAACACAAACGGAAGGAATATTGTTTTTAAAAATGTGAAAAAACACTTGATAAAAATGTTCATCTTGCAGCTTTACTTCTTTTTAAAGTCCAAGTCTGTGCAAACATGGTTTGTAAGACAGGGCCATTTTCATTACAAAATAAAAATGTGTAACTATTTATTTATTTTTCAGTAAATGCTATTCAGGTCAGTTGGTTTCTTCTTACCCTTTACTGCAAGCCTAAATACATTCAATTTGAATGTATGCACTTATGCTGTGCTTGGAGCTTGTGTACAACATCACCATATAACTTGTTCCACCTCCTTCCAATGTTTGCTTTTTGTGCTGTAAAAACTTTTCCTGTTTAGTTCTTGAGTTCTACAACTTGCAATATTCTGTAGTACAAGCAATTCTCAGAGACACACTATGCTCCAAAAAGGTTATAGTCAGTTTTTTAACTTCTCTTGTATCAAGACTGTTTGTGAAGATAATGCCCTTTTTTTTCCCCCTACAAGCGTTGTGAAACTACAGGTGTGTGGCACCACTTTTGAATTGACAGTCAGAGTTGGAAAACCAGGGATGGAATGACCATTCAGTGTATGACACAAGATAGAAAAAAAGCATAGATTGGAAGAAGAGGAAATACTGAGAGAGACATAATTGGCAAAATACGACTACTGCTTAGCAGTTTGGGCTATTAATTGCAACCAAAACTTGATATATAGGCCATTTCTTCCTTTCTGTTTTTTAATCAATATTATGTCTCCTTAGTGCTATAATAAAGTCAAACTCATTTAAAGAAAGATGATGATTTGCTGTTCTTTCAACAGTTTCAACAGTACTGTCTTGCTGCCAACAGTAATGTTGTGCCTCTGGCAGTCTCTAGCATTAGAGATTGACATTCATTGGAGAAGAAAAAATATCCAAATTGTATTTATACTGCAAAGTAAACTTGTATTTATACTTGTGCCCCAGCACCAGGGGTAGTCATAAGCCTAGCTTCTCTCCTCTAAGACTCTCTGACCTCACTGAGGAGGAAGCTGTTCTGTCTCAGGGACTGATCTAACAGAGGTGAACACTTTCCTCCTGTTTTCATGGATCTGTGTATTCAGAGCTTATGAGGCAGACCAAGGATGAAAGCTTCTACACCTCCTCCCGCCCAAAAAAATCTCATTTTTATATA
>NW_010239065.1:16106-37984 GCF_000690775.1 Eurypyga helias | reverse complement strand
TGCCTCCCGAGGGGCGGCCGCGGCCTACAGCCCTGACGGACGGCCTCTCCCCCGGCATCCTCGGCGCGAAGCCAAGGCCGAGGCCTCTCACGGAGAGGGACCCCTCAGGGTGACACGGGCCCGGAGGGAGGCCGAGGCAGCCCCCTGCCAGCCTGCCATCCTCACAGCTACAACACGGCTGGCAGCCCCTGTACACACACGCGGCTTCTCGCCCACACGCTGACTAACGGAGCCGTGGGAGGAAGGCTTTGGGTGCGACGGCGGGAGAGGATAATAGGCGATGTTGGGGTTTGCTCGCTCTCTCCGTCAGCCTTGGCAATAGTAGTACTCCAGCAGCGTGCTGCTGTAGGCCGCTGAGGGAAGGCTGGTGCTTGAAGGCAGCCGGTTGGAAGGCAGCGGCAGCCCTCCTCACAAGAAGCCCTGGACCAGTTCAGGTGACTCCCACTGGGTCTCCAATGGGCTCTCTTCCTGCTTCGTCCGCCTCCACGTTCTTCATAATCTCAGCAGTTTTTCTACTATAATAGTTCATAAAATTGTAAGTCTTTTTGGTGGGGGGCACATGGCTACTGGATAAAACAGTGTCTCTCTCAATCTTTAAACAAAGCTCCTATGTTCACTATTACACCTTAGCGTAATTTAGCGTCTCTTACTTCAGTGACATTGACTGCGTGCACGAGCCTCCTCATTAATGCATCTCTTTGGATTCTGTAATGACCCTGTGGTGTCAGGTCATCGTTTGTGTCTCCTAATTTTTTCCAGTGACCAGAATTACATTAATAGATGCAGCTGTTCATATACTGCTGTATGAAGAAATGGAGGGAGGTACAATTCCTGTACTTCTTTATGATGAATAAATTAGAGCAAATTTGCCACAGTTTGTTCTTGGATATGGGAAACAGGATTGTTTTTGTGACATATCTCTTCGTGTCAAACAATTTAGCAAACGTCCTCTAAAATACACATTTACCAAACAGCGATTTGTGCGTTAGCATTCACTGGAAAAAAACAACACCCTACATTAGCATAAAATAAATAGATGCTTTTTAACTTAAAGCATCAGCTGTCTGTGATTGCACCACACAAAGGAAATTTTGCCAGTGAAAATATTAGCAGGATCCAACACACTGTAGACGTTGTTCTCTTATACCCTTCAAAATGCTTACCAAGTATTTGGACAGGTGCCTTAGCACCGAGAAGAGCATCCAATAACTGTTGCTTCTGTTGAATGTTTTAATGCATGATAGTGTCCTGGTTGCAATCTTCTTGCAAAACATATGAACGGTTACATCACAGAAGAGGATGTTTCACCACTATTGCAGCGCTGCTGTGTCTTGACTGCAAGCTTTTATGGACTATAAGAATGTAACCTGTCTTGGGTTGTGAGTGAAAGATTTCAGCTTTAATAGGAATTTGGCTAAGTAGAATCTGAATGTTCAATCTGGACTGGATAGTCAAGATCCTGAGATTAGTGGCTGTACACTTTTCAGTGTAATTGGATCACATGGCAGAATTTGCTACTCATCCAACAATACGATAAAAACATGAAAATAATACTGGAGTAAAGGTGAAAGTCAGGGTGTTAATATTTGGGCCCCAAATGTCAATGTGCATACTTAGTTTTGTGAAGGTGATTCTTAGAGCTCAGTGCATACAGAGCTCATGCATTTGCAGAATCATGAGCTGCTTTCCAAATGGTGAAAGAAATGTCACAATCTGGCCAAATTAATCCAGATTAGGTAAAATTTATCCTAATAAAGTGCTCTTGGACATATACAGTGTATGCTTGGTGACTCGCAGGGAAGGTGAGTGATATATTCAGGGTTACAGAGGAGACCTGGCAGAATATGCACTGTAAAATGACATGCTTTATAAATAATTTTGAAATAGCAGCCAGTGTAATAACAACTATGGAAAGGCAACATCCTTGAAAAACAGGCCACTCAGCCAAACACTGAAAGAGATGTTCTACTTTATAAACTGTCAAAGTACGTTTGGTCCACTAAAAGATCCTTCAGTGACCTACCAGAGCCAAGTGGGTCTTGAGGGAGAAGTACTGTTACTTCTTTTCTTGTGACTTCTAATAAAGAACAATAAGCAGCCTGTCTTCTTTCTTTCCCCAGAGGAATAGTGATCATCACTACTTCTAGATTACCATGGACTGGGCTTTTCAAGAATTTAAAGTGAGAAAGTCAGTACGATGCAGTTTTCTGATCTGAATACTTTTGGGAGAATCTTCCATGGGATAATGTTCAACATTTTCTAAGGTTAGTCATTCAAATCAGGGCTTAATGGCTGACTTAGTTTTTCAGTAGTACTAAGTACCTGTGATTCTCATTATGTTAAGTGAAATTAAAATCATAGAATCATAGAACAGCCCAGGACTTTTCTATGGGGAAGGGACCCCAAAAGGGGTCCCTCAAAATATCATCTGGTCCAACCTTTCACAGGACGGGTAGCCTAGATGAGATTATCTAACGCTTTGTCCAATTGCATCTTGAAAACTTTCAGTGATGGGGAGTCTAACAGGTCCCTGGGGAGGTTGTTTTAGTGAATGATTGCTCTCACTGTAAAAAATGTCTTATATTGGGATGAAACCTCTCCACGGTGAAACTTGCACTCATGGCTCCTTGTCTTGTCCATGTGGCTTCTTGAGGTTCTTCTCCATCCTCTTGGTAGCTGCCCTTTATGTACAGGAAGGCTGTGATGAGGTCCCTCTTCAGCCTTCTCTTCTCCAGGGAAAAGGTCCCTCCTGAGCCTTCTACAGGGAGGAGAGACCTAACTCCTTTATCTCCTGATGTGGCATGATCTCCAGTCTTTTGATCATCTTTGAGGCCCTCCTTTGGATCCTTTCCAGTCTGTCCACATCTCTTTTGAATTGTGGGGAAAGTTAATGAATATATATAGAGAGATGTAGTTAGATCTGAACTTGAAGTAAACCACCCTGAACTGTTTTTTATTTCTTGCTTTCAAGGTATAGTTCCACCTCAGCAATAGATAGAGGTGGTTTCCAGTTATATGCACCAGCTGGGTATGTCCACAAGATGGCTCTACTTACTCCACGGAGTAATACAGTTCTGGTAAGTAAATCTATTAAGTATTTCTCCTATGAAGAAGAATCTTTACCGTTTCTTAAGAAGGAGGGAAATTTATGCATTTCTTGAACAGCCATATGAAAATAATTTGTATTATTTTTAAGGTTTTATAATAGTTCTGGTTTAACAGTGGTTTCCTATACTGTGTAGCTTTTTGAGATGTATACGGTGTTCCAAGTTTTAAGCAAGAGATGAGTGTGATCAGACTGAAACAAACCTAGTAACTGCAATTGCCTTGGAAATGTAACTGTGTGGAAATTAAAGAGACCTCAGTTAAATGGATCTAAAAATGTCAGAAGTTTGATAGGGCAAGAATCTTAAAGGCAAGGAGAAGCTTTCTTGGAGCTGGACATTTGTTTGTTTGTCTTCTTCCTGTTGGTCTGATTAGTCCCTGCATCAGTGAATGAGTTTATCCATATTCTGACTACAGTTTTGCCATATTGTTTTTCTGTGTCTTGGTCAGAATAGTGCTGTGAATTCAGAAACTATAAACGTAGAGGCTTCACTGGGATATTATTTCTAGATGATTATGGCTTTTTTTCCTCAAGTGTTTTCAGGACCTCAGTGCTGATTGTTGAAAAAGATTGCAAGGTTTTGGGGTTTATTAAAAAGGAAGGTTATGCGATAGAAAAAAAAATGTGGCAAAATGTGTGCAGTGACAAACACTAGATATATGCAAAACTCCTCTTGACGTTAATTTTCCTCATGGATTAAGGGTCTAGGATGCACCCCACTTCCATCAGATGATGCATATCTCATCTTCTTTGACAGGCACTTGTCAAAACCTACTTGCTTCTTGTGGAATGAATGCTATTGGTTTTGTTCTTAAGGTGTATAATAAGCACTAAACTGTATATGTTGTATGCCTGTTCTGCCCTACTGTATCACTACCGGTATATGGGAAAAGGAAAATACTGTTCTTTGCTAGATGCTTGGCTCCCTGAAGGCTGGAATCTATGCTGCTGATAGAAAGCCTACCAGTAAGCACTGCTTCACCAATAAATCTTTATGTGAAATGTACAGAGATTAAAGGAGTCTTCCAACCTCCTGCAAATCTCAGGAAGTCCAAAGACACAAGACCAAAAGAAAATGGTATCTTTTCCTTTGGTCTTCCCTTTGAGAGATACCCGAAGCCTGCAGCATAGTTTCCTTCCTTGTGACCTGAAAAGCTATGCAAAAGTATGAATATGGTGATTTTTGTATCGTGTGGGAATGCACTGGCTGCCTTTTTCCTCCAAGCTCTTTACAGATAACCCCAGGATTTATAACTTCTCCATCCTATAGTCTTTCCTTCCCAACATCATCTCTGGAGCTATTATCTCCAGGAGGAAAAATTAGTTTTGCAATTTACCTCGAGAGTAGTATTTTAAATACTAGTAATTGGGGAGTAATTTTAACTGTAAATCAATTGAGTCACCTAGTGCTCGCCAGACCTTTGGAAATCTCAGCTACATGTATCCCATAAATTATTTTAAGCTCATTCATTAAAGCTTCTGTTTTGTGTCACTGATAGATCAGTAAATAAAAAATAGAGGCAAATTATTTTGGACTGCAGTGAGCCCTTCCAGTTTCTGTAACACACACAGACACAGTAAATATAATGTCTCTGTTTTCACAGAACAACTCCAACCTTCACCACAAATTTTATATGTGACTTTTACTGGTTGCTTGAAGATTCTTTAAGCAGGACCAAAATAATGCCTTACAGGAATTCAGCTACAAATGTAGTAGTTGTAGAGCAACACTTATCCAGATCTAATTTTATCAAATCATCTCTCTCTCATTACCATGGTATTTTTTCCACCTTGTCATATCTGAGCATGATTGCAGTAAAACAATTAACCATTTCCTTTTAGAGACCCTCTTTCGTATAAATGCTGTAAACAATTTAACAGCTCTTAAAGCAGGATCTTAGTTGTTACTGGTGAAAAAAGGATAAAGAATTTAGTCAGGCCACGGGTGCCACCTGTGTTACAGTTGCCTTGTACGTCCCATTATTAGAGTCCATTTTTCTTTGCTTAAAACCATACAAAATGTGATTTGGGCTAAATTTTACCTGCTGAAGTCTGTTTCGACCTGAATGTTGTCATTTGTTTTAACTTCCAAAACACCTTTGCAGTTTCCATAATGAGATTCATGAGAAACATACTGTTGCAATGTAAAAACATCTTGTTGACTTTCAGAAAGACTAACAGTTTATCATTCTTGCACGAGTCTGGACAGATCTTTTTGCTTTAAGAGAAGTGATTACCAGTATATAGAAGACATTTTCAGCGATGTTGGAGTAGACAAGCTTAAGGGAATTTACTGCAAGTACCAAAATAAGATAAAGTAGGTCAGCTTGCTTGAAAACTGGGTTCTTGACAAAGGAAGTAAGAAAACAGCTAGAAAGAGATTTAAAATGCAAATTGTGGGCTAAGGTAATTTTTTTGTGGTACTGTGTAGAACAGGTAGGAGCAAAATGGAGTTTTTGTGTGCTTAGCAGTGTTAGCAGATGACATAATGTGCTATTGTCGGAGGCATAACTGTTGATTTCTCTCCAGATCCTAGTTAGTTGCTACCTCTAAGGGAATTTGAATAATAAACTGAAGAGACTCCTAGTGATATCTTTTGAATGTCTTTGGAAAGATTTCTTTAAAAATTCTGTTGAGCCGTGTTTGAATTAGGGGTTTGTAGTATTTTTTGTTGTGAATATGGTTTTTGCTCTGAGAAAATCTGGTTGAATCTGACCAAGTTGTAACCCTACAACTGTAACTTGCACAGTCTGAAACACAGAGCAGAAAGCCATCACAGCTTGCTCCTACGACAAGGAGCAGTCCTACTTGTTACAGACCTGATCCAAGCAGAGGGAAAAGATGGGGCTTCAGGAACGCTTCTATTAAAAGACTCTGATCCTATTTTGCCTGTGAATAATGTATGTATCTATCGCGTACCACATTTCTTTTAAGTCAGGGAAACGTGCTTTATCTGTGCAACCTCAATTCATTCCCATATAAATATTCATCATGACGCAGTCTTCAACTTCACACAAACAACTTCTCCAGACTAAGCTGTTTGTTTTGGGGACTCTCTGCTCTTGAAGTGAACAGCCAGCAGAGCTGTAAAAGTCTCAACTAGCTATAGGGACTTCTGGAACCTTCTGAATAATTGGGAAAAAAATCTTTTATTTTAGAAGATATTTTTAGATTAGTGCTTTAATGCAAAAACTAAAGTGAGAGAATAGAAAACTGAGATGAGCTGATGCATAAATGGAGATCTTCATACAAACTTAACTTTCATTTTGATACTAAACAAATCAGTCTTTCTATTTCAACTGCGAATCCACTTAAACAGTATATTTAATAATAAAATAATGGAAAAACCTTGTTTGGGGTGGAACTCTAGGTATCATACTTCAAATATGCATCTTTTAGGCTAAGAAAAAGAGAGGCAAACATAAGCTGGAACAAGCAACAAAATTTGCTTCATAAAATAATTCCTCTTTGCAATGCATTTTTTTCAAGGAAAACTGATAAAATTGTTAAAATCAGAATATTAAATCCAAAAAGTAAATTAGTCGAAGTCAGGATTGACAGTTCCTTCCAAGTCTAACCACTTAACAGGGCTGAAATTGCTTACGCTAGGGAAACCAATGTAAATAGGAGATAATTAATCAGTGCTTATTGTAGAAATCAAAGAGAAAAAGCAGGAAGGAATATTAAATGAAGAGCAGCATCTATAAAAGTATGTTGAAATAGTGTTTGTCTTAGGATAAAATAGTGAAGGAGTTTTAACAGAAGATGAGATAAATGTTCGTAGATTTTTATGGCTAGCAAAATTAATTATTATTTCTTTTTACTGAGAAATCCACTCAGTGGTGGAAACCCCAGAGCAGTTTTTATACCTGTTATAATAATTTCTTAGTCCTGTGTTTTCTAGAGTCCCAGTGCTAATTTAATTTAATTGGCCTGTGCATTAACGTACAAGAAACTTTCCCATTTCTTTTTTCCCTTGTCTTACTCCTTTTCATTTCTTTATTCATTATCAAGGAAATAAATTAGGAACCTGAATTCTCAGCAGCCTTTTCACACTTCTCAGTATTGGCACAGCAGAGAAATTTGAATACCTCAGAAAGCTTGGACTCTTCTGCATTTCTCATTGCTGGGGACACTGTCCCTTTCAAGCAGCTTTATGCCAAACCCCAAATCTAGACCGATACAAGCTTTCCTCTCCTCACAGAATGTAAACAGAGAGGATCATTTGCCTTCCTCATCTTCTGCTTTTCACTCCTTTTCAGCTTTCATTCGTTTCTTTGAATAGAAATACCAGGCAGCTTTCAAGAATACAAATATGTTTAAAGTCAAAGTACTACTAAAAATAGGCTGTAACTAGTCATATTGTCTTGTTAATCCTCTGCGCATGCCTGGTTGTTCCTCAGGACAACATAAATTCCCCTGCATTGTTTAGTTTCAGGTGACTTTAGCATTAGATTTCTACAGTTTCTCATGGGAGGGAAGTTTTCAGCCTTGTAGAAGATCTCCCACAAATGAAACCCTGCGAGTGACAGTTGTTAGCAGCAGCTTTAGAGTGAGCAAATATGAAGCCTTGAGTCTTTCAAGTTCTTATTTTAAAGGTGTTCTACCCAGGTGATGCAATGGAGATCTGGAAAGGTTTGGTAGTTTTTTATGAAACATTTCTATGAAATACTTTTGCAATGCAAAAGTGCTGTGGAGTCCCTGAATACTATCCTATGGTTTCTTTTGAACAGATGTCTGCATATGGCTAAAGTTCACTAACACAAACTTATGTAATTGTTAGATAATATTAATTTCTTATGTGCTAGTAGCAGAGACAGTGTGAAGATGTGAAAATATGCACATAACATTATTCTTAATGGTATACAAAGGGACTTTATACTTAGAAAAGAGAGTGAAAATGGCTAAAAACCCAATAACATAAGCAGCTTCAGAGGAACATTTAAATCCCAATCAATAATAAATATGATCAATATGTAAGTAAAAAACCATACATGTTTCTACCTTTAAAGATGGCTTTTATACCTCAGTTTCACTGTGCTTTAGCTAACAATGTCACCAATTTCTACCTGATTTCACTTAAGGTGTATTGAAAAGCTGTGAAGTGACAAACAGCTTGCTGACTGTATAGCAGTGGACATCTACTTTCTGTATATTAGTATCCCTCCAGTGGCTGTTTCTAGCAACTTCAAGTCCAGCCTGAGATTTAGTTGAGTGTTAGTTAGGCTGGGTCTTAGAGTAGTACATTGCTACAGATTATACCTTTACTCATACCTAAATGGCCTTAATGAAGTCTGGATTATTTAAATATGAATGTAGTATTCAGTCATTCTTCTCTTAAATGGATATGATTAGGTCCTAGATTATATAGGTCATTGGGCTAGCAAGACCCTGAAACCAGAGTGTACAGAGAGGAAAATGTGGGTGAAAAGCGTGGGACTTGCCTTGTATAGGTGAGTCACAGTTTTCTCTCCTGCGTTGTGGCTCTCACAGCCATACTGTGCTATCACTGACCTTTTCTTTAATAGTGATGAGTGGGAAAGCTAACATTGGAAGGTGTTTTACACATTTTTCATTGGGAACATCATAGCCAGAAAGTAAAAAAAAAAAAAAAAAAAAAAAAGTGTGCTAGAAACTCTGGGAGGTTCATTAGGCTACAATTAGTTTCCCTTGATAATGCTTAATAACTTCCTGTGATGTTAATGAAGGATTTGCATATGAATGTAATACCTCTGTCTCTTCAAGTGGGATGTAATACCTCTGTCTCTATGACATTTATTTCTTTATTATTAATTAATATTAGTTGAAAAAGAATGTTTTGATTACTACTATCTTCATTTTTTTTTCTTTAGGAAGAGTAGTATCAAGGTAAAATTAGGCTATTAAAGACAAAATTAGGGAGCAAAATGTCCACCATGTGGTGCTTGGATTCTGTAGGCAGGGGTAGGTCCTTGGGCTTTTACTACAACCGCTGCCCCTGGGAACTCTTTATGAAGCTGCCCTGTCCAGGCTTGTTTGACATTTCCTCATGGCTGTGCTTGGGCATGAGGGTGAAATCTGAAGTTCAAACAAGTTTATGAGAGTTCATAGTGCCTGTGGTGCCACCATGCAGGGGCCAGAGCAGGTCCCGGAACAGGGTCTCATATTTGTGATAGACTTTTTGCAGCTGGAGACTTTGTGTGCTTGGTGATCCCTGTAGTCAACAATTTTGATTAGAAATATGTTGGTCTCTTTTGTAAAGGGAAACAACAGACATTAGGAGTTTTTGGAGTGCTAATGTGGGAAAAGTGCTCTAATTCACTAACTTCCCTGTTTTCTGGGAAAAACAGCTGGCCACAGCCTCCACATGAGGTAGCCAGAGCTCTTTTGCCTTCTTTCTCTGTCATTTTAGGAGTCTGGTGTTGCTTGTGGGAAGAGAGCAGCTGATACTATTTCTGTAAGAGATAAAAGGTTCCAGATCTGTAAGAGAGACTCAATAGCATGGGAAAACTGCTATTTGCTGCTCTTTTATGAAAGACAAGCTACGCTTTTTCAACTTCTTGGCCAATATAGTTCCTCCAGGCTTTGTGGCATTGTCCCTTGACTTTGTCCTGCGGAGAACTGTAACTTTAAAGAAGCTGAGCTAAATGCTAATTGTCAAAAAGTGCTGCTCAGTTGGATCTTGGATACTGTAGACTTGGATACTTATCAGAGTCTTTGGCTCCAGATGACTATTACAAAACACGGGGCCAAAGGAAGAGGAAAGAAAATAGTATATGGAAAGCAAAAGCATCCTGGAAGGTTGTATGGGTACAGTGGTTTGGGAGGCTGGAATAGATATGAAGGCTTTGAAAGCCTTAAAACTAATGTTCCCATATATGTCTCAAGATTTAAGTTAATCACTCACTCTGAACTTGCAATGCTATCACACATATGTTGGATATATTTCCATAGTGAGAGTTAGGAGAGAGCTCAAAATGAGTACTTCAAAAAATTCTGGTTGTTTAAAGTGCTTTGTACTGGGCTATTGTAAAACTCCTTGGGTGTAATTTGAATCCTGATTGTCAGAGACAGAATCTTCCATCACACTATTTCATGTGTGATCTTTGGGAAAAAAAATCTCTAAAATTGCATCATCCTGGCAGGCAGTAACCACTTTCTGTATTGTTAATGGTGGTTTCTTCTACTAAATAATGCCAACTTAGAGAAAAGCCTTTGTAAAATTTAAGTGGTAGGACTATGCATGTGCATTTTTCTGCAGTGTCAGCCAGTGCAAGCTGTGAATGTCGAAGTAAGTAATTTCTTTAGGAAGGTGTTATGTTCCTAGATGAAATCCCTAGACAGATCTTATTCTTAGTTGGAGATTTGGTACCTGAAGGGGCTACAAAGAAGCTGGGGGGGACTTTTTACAAGGGCCTGTAGTGACAGGACAAGGGGGAACGGGTTTAAACGGAAAGCCGGGAGATTTAGATTAGATGTCAGGAAGAAGTTCTTCATGGAAAGGATGGTGAGGCACTGGCACAGGTTGCCCAGAGAAGCTGTGGATGCCCCATCCCTGGAAGTGTTCAAGGCCAGGCTGGATGAGGCTTTGAGCAACCTGGTGTAGTGGAAGGTGTCCCTGCCCATGGCAGGGGGGTTGCAACTAGGTGGTTTTTAAGGTCCCTTCCCACCCAAACCATTCTGTGATTCCGTGATTATCCTCTGTCAGAGGCAATGAATCCCTTTTCTTCCAAACCACCATGCTATCCTTGTCTTTCTCTCTCATTTCGTTTGATGCATAAAAATTTTCTTTACAGAGGGAGTGTGCCATCTGTGAGATATTTTCAAAAACATCTACAGAATGTCCCTTCATGTTCACACCTTTCTCTCATTTTGATCATGTCTTATGTAGCATGCTGCATAACATAAATACACAGCCTTTTCCAGAAATATGCACATGTACACTGTATAAATATAATGCCATATTGCACTTTTAAATTGTGCTAGTTAGAATTTAGTCTATTTAGATGAATTAATGGGTTGATTAATTGCTCAGCACTTCTTCTTCTTTACAAGCACTGTTATGATGTGACTCTTGTGATAAGGAGAAATTCTGCAGAAGGTGTTTCTTAGACACCACTGTGGTGTAAGCAAAGGGTTAGGGTTTCTTTGGATCTATCACCATATTACAAAAATAAGGGGGAAGGGGTCAGTTCATCCAGAATCCACTCTTATTCTGAAGTGGCTGCTTATTGTCAGAATTCCGATATATGATAATGCTATACATACATCTGTGTAAAGTAGCATTGTTGAACAGTGTCCTTCCATGGAATTTTATATTATGGAATGCAACAAATAATCTATGAAGGAGCTTCACAACCAACTGTGAATATTTTTCAAGTTCATGACTGAAGACCCCATGCCACTTGAGAACTTAATGATTTGTACTGAGTGCCAAGCATAGAAAGCATGGAAATAGTTCTTAATTGCCCGTTTGGCAAGCCTCACTCTTAAATATGGCCAAGTGAACTTTAGCATCTCTGGCCTAGGAGCTGAATCAATGAGGTAGGTTAAATTTAGTATTAAGGGTGGAGCTGAACACGAAAAACTGTTGAAGGGTTGATCTGGACCATAAAGTAAAGAAGGGGCATTTGATGCTGGATTGCCTCTCATGTAGGCTAGGTAGTGTTGCTGAAGGTGCATGAGAAGCAGGGTCCAATGGCCAGGCAAAACCAACCAGTATTAGCCAAACTTGCAGGAGAAGAGAAGACAGTGATAGGTGGATGTGCAGTTGTTACTGGTCATTTCTGTCAGGCTCCCTTTCTGTAAACCTTTGTGACTGCACCATTAATTGCCTATTCAAAGGCTTCCACGAGGGAAGGGGTGTCTTCAGCCCTGTGGGTCAGTTGGGATTGGTGACATAAAGGAACACGGGATGATACTTCTGGGAGAACCTTGGGTAGACAGCAGAATGGGGAGCACACCTAAACACACCAAGTACAGAGAAAGCTTGTGAGAGGTGAGAGAACCCTGATAAAAACCTGCTACTGTCCATATCTCCTCAGACACAGGATGGAATCTGCGTGGATGGAGCCTCTGATAAATGGAACTCCACCATCAACTGCTGCCAAAGTAGAGGACACGAGAGTTTCTTCTGTTCCCCTTGCACTTAAGTTGTTTTTGTTGCAGGGGACAAGGCTGCCACAGGGAGGTTTAACATGTCTTGGCCTCTGATCACTGCTCGGGACCGAATCTTTTCTCTGCATGTTCATTGTGCAACCATGCCATGGGTGGAGCGTGCCAGGTCACAAGCAGCAGCCTGTGGCGTGCCGACGGCTGCCGCGGTGATTAGAAGCCTCTTCTCTGCAGTGGAGCCCTAACACCAGTGAGATTGGTTTCTGTCTTTCCTGTACTCAAATCAGACAAAAGAAACATACTCTACGTTCTCTGGGCTGTCTTTGATCAGCTGCAGGGAAAATAATGATAGTTTGTAGTTTATGCAAAGCATCTGGGGACAATTTCAACCAACAGTGGAGAACCTATTAAGAACAATGGCATTTTGTTTACAGCATGTTTATAAAAATGTCTGTGTATGGCACCTATGAAGATATTGGGCGCAATTCTCAATTATTCCTATCATACAGTTAGTGTATAGCAAAATGAGAAGATGAATAGTGCTCTCTTTTGCCTTTCTTGTGGTATGCCGCAAACTGAGTTTGGCTCTTTGTCAGGGGACAGTACCAAAATATTTTCAGTGACATTAAAGAATGACAGTTTTGAAATATGTAACTTAAAAAAAATTGAAACATAACCCCCATTACTTTAATCAAGAAGTAATATTAATAGCACTACACTTAATAATAATATAATTATATTTTATAACATATAATGTGATGCAATATAGTTTTTAATTATAGCTATCATGAGTACTGACATTTATTATATCAATATTTATTATCAGACCAGTTTAAATATTATAAAAAATCTAATATTTAATTCAGCTTGATGCCACATTTTATTTCTTGTTGTTATGGTGTTCAAGAAACAAGCATTAATCCAGGATTTGATTTCCTCAGATTCCAACAGATATGCAAGGATAAGGCACGCTAATGTACACTGCAAAAGGGAGCAGGGTGGGATAGTTGCAGCTTTTCAAACCTTATACATGCGGATGGGTTGCTGAAAGCTGGCACCAGAAAAAGTGTCTATTTTTATTTTAGAGAGGAAATAAAAACCCCCACGATTCCCTGTTAGGCTTTGGCACTTTGCCTGTCTCAGCACTGACGAGTGGCAGGCACCCTGCAGTTTTTCTGGAGCAGCAGCAGGGCTCCAAAGTGGGAGGTGCGATCCTAAACAGCAAAGAGCTGCTGGAATTCTGCTGGGGCTTGTGTAAGTCTTGCTCTTTCCTGTCCCACCCAGAATGGGAGTAGTGTGTCAGAGAAAAAAAAAAATGTTTTGGGCGGTGCAGTTAGGACACCCGACATGGCTGGCTGTGAGGGCTGGGCTCTGCTCTGCTCCAGCCATCACACAGGTGATGCGGTACTGTCAGGACAATTTTCTATCCTAGCTTCCTTCCAGCATCGATTATCTCATCTTTTTTGAATTGTCAGCTTACTGGGGTAGGTCTGTCCATCTCAGCTCTTGAGGTTATAGGGTGCAATATTTAGTGTTGTCAGAGGACAAAACCTGGGGATCATATCGTAACATAATACGCCATATAATAGCATCTTACCTTAACAATTACTCTGTTACTGCAATAAAAGAACAGCATTAAGTGTGCATGTCATTGCCCCAGTTGCTCCTTAATTGACGGAAAGAATCAATTTCCATTTGTCACGTGACTTTTATTCTTTGCAACTCATTGATTATATCATGCCCAGCATTTTGATCTGTTTCTGTTTTAAAATGATGTATTTTACACGGGGCTTTGTAGCTCCAGCAATATGGTTATTTACAAGTAGTGTAACTGATACTTTGACCTGCACCCGGGGTCTAAGAGTAGAGCTTACAAAATCTCGTGCTTTGTTAACTCGGTGCTCTATGCTGCGTTCAGGTAGTGTATATTCATCTTCAGTATATTGCCATTCTGTCACTCTGATACACTGTGTTGAAAAATAGGAATTTTCCTGAAGCAAGCTATGTGAGTGAGACCCAGCAAAAAAATGTTCAGCCTGGCTGACTGCAGAATTTACTAGATACACGTGCAAAATCTAGAATCTACATTTAAAATCAGGTGATAGCTGATTTTTTTTTAGATGATGATGATAATAATTATTTAGATTACTATTATTTAGATGTATTGTGCCTAGTGGTTTAACTCAGGCAACAGGATAAACTGTACTCCCGAATAAAAGTCATCGTGTACTTATTCGCTGGATCAGCTTTATCCATCCAAATTGTCAATATTAATATGCTGTGCACGTTACGTATCTTTGAGGGTGCCCAAATACAGACAAAGAAAAGGAAAGAAAGTATCAGTACATTTGCAGTAAAAGCGTGTTCAACCATTTCCGTCTGTGGATTTAAGAAAAATATTTGCTGTTAAAATCTAGATGAATTACTAGATTTTAATTATGAAAGTGACCACAAGTCAAATTTGCATTATATTTTGAATGTATATGAGTCTGCCCCTGTTTTTAGAGGTGCTATAAACATTCAGATTTCTCCCATATATTATGAATATAAGATGGTATCTAATTCTGTACCTGGGTTTTGGCTGATACTCCAGGTGCAAAACATTTGGATCCTAGTTTTCTTACTTACACAGTCGAAAATATATCAGTAACTACACCAACTGAAATTATTGGAGATACAAAAGGTTTAAAACAACAGAGATCAGAACTGGAGAAACCTAGTTGCTAGCTAAATTAAAATGTACTCAAGTAAGATGATCAAGTTTTATTAAAAATAACCCAACAAACATTCAGTTGTTGACCTCATTAATTTCTTAGAAGAAAGCCAATGGCTGTCTTTGGTCCATTGAAATTTCTGTCTTGTAGCTTGCCTCAGCATTCTAGTTAATCTAGAGAAACCTTAGTTTTTTTCTTTTTTATTCCCAGTGTTAAAAGAGAGAGGGTCCCTTTCTTAGGAAATTCATGAGAATGTTTTCTGGCATTTATAGGAAGAGAGTGGAAAAATGTGGTTAGGAAGATTGACATTTAAAAGCTATATTATAATAACAACAATAACAATTATATTAATAATTCAGACTCCAAACCCATTCTTTTTTATTATTTAAAAATACTTATAGAAAATTATTTTTTGGAGTGACACTTGATATTGGTGACTTTGAGCCCAGTGTGATTTTTTAATGTGTTACACCAAAAGAGGCAAGAAATCAAGATTTCTCTTGTAAATGGCAGCATAACTTTAGCTATTATTATCCAATATGAAAACATTACTTCCAGAACAGCCAACCCTTTCAGTTACTACCATGAAATCTCAAAAAGCTTCATGAGTATTTTTCTTTTCACCTTCAAATAATGTTTGGTCTGAAGTTGGTCTGAAGACAGAGAATATCTTCTATCTGGAAAAGGAATAAATGTTCATGAGAAGGAAATTTTGTTTTAAAATTTCTGAGTGGAAAATTCCAAGAATGGGAAACAAGTACTAAAAATTAACTATTTCAAGTAGTCAATATTAACACAGTAAGGTAAAAAGGCGGTTGTTCACCTAACCGTGATTAGCCAAAACCCCCAGAAACTTCGGAATTGCAAAGTTGCATGTCTTGGCCCCTGTATAGCAGAAGGGGGCAATGTTGGCCTGGGTAAGAGGATTTTCTCTTGCCTATCCTAACCACATGACATACTTCGTGCTAGAAGCCACACTGAATTCATAGAGAGTAAAAAACTGCTGTTTCATAGAGCTTCTCCTGCACAGGAGGGGGGACTTTATCAATTTATCTAACTAAAGTTGTGAGGTGATCAGATGGTATATAAGGAATTTTTGATCCTGATTCCAACCCAGGGAAAGTTCTTATTTTCTGTAGAAATGTCATAGCTTTTATAAATGTCACAGTCATTTTAGAAATATGAAGTGGTCTAGGAAGAGATTTTTGACTCTTATAGCAGCTATTGGGTCACAGATTTATGCATTATAATTTATAGTTTCCATTTCAATCCAGGGTTCAATGCAATACAAACCTTTCCACCCTGCATTGCTAGCGTTCCTGCTAAGAAACAAACACATCTTCATTGTGTTTTCCTTTTTTTTTTCTTTCACACAGTTATGCATGAATAGCAGACATTTGGACCAACTCACCTCGACCATTTAACACAGAACCCCTATATCTGACTATACTAAAAAACTGTCACACCAGTTCTCAAGAAATATGTTTCCTTGATTTGGATGGATTCAGATCAACATAGTGCTACCAAGCTGATAGAAAATAGCTGAGAAAATAAAAATAGAAAAAACCCCGTAGCAACACATAAATAATAATAATAATAATAGCAACAACAACAACAATAAAAAATCTAAATAGCAAGAGAGAAAAAAATAGTGTTTGTTATACTTGTTTCGCACTACAAAAATTACAGAGGAAGGACTAGCCCAAACCTACAGAAATTAATAGACAAAAATAATTTTCTCTTTTTGTAATACTTAGTGTGTGTTAAACTAAGGATGTTATGCTGAAGAGGCGCACATCATTGAAAGAACGCTTGATTGATGAGTAGAAATAAGTTTTATGATGTAATTATAATTTAAAAAGTGGAAGCCTACCCTTATACTTCCGCTCTCAGATTTTTTTGTCTGACAATATTGTGAATAATGTATAAAAATTTTATTGCTGTGAAAATGATGATTAACATAGATGAGCAGTTAATAAGATTATTTTCTGCAATGAAAGTATGATATCCTCCACAGGTAATGAAAAAGATTGATTCAATTGTCTAATTTCTGGATTCATTTGATATATTCATATATACTTTCTGGAAAAAGAGAGAGGTGGATAATCATTGTTGCATCATTGGGAACATTCAAGGCTGTTTGAAAACAGAAGAATTAAGTGAGACAGTGCATGAGCATGAAGAATCCGAAGGGAAATAATTCCAAGACTGGTGTGTAGTGAGGGTGAAGGATGTTGCCACTTCACCTGTGGACAAAAGGAAGCCCAGGAAGAAGGAGCACAGAGGGGTCAGTGCTGGAAGGGGCTGGTAGGGAAGCAAGATAAAAGAAAGGAATAAGTGGAATCACAGCGTTGTGGTAAAACCAGCACAACAGGAAATGGAAAACCGAGTTTGATTGATTTTTTTGATTGTTAATCTGCAGTGTTGACAGTGGGATCTGGATGTTCTCTTAACATGGTATCCTGTTGGGGTCCTCATGCAGTATAATATCACGAGGGCAGGGAATGAACCATCTGTGATTTCTGTCGTTTTCTGTAAGCAAAAAACCCGAATGTTAGGTTGCTATGTTTGGAAACTTCTGTTTTGTGCTGCTACTATACAAGGAGCCCTGAATATACCAAGGTGAAGTCAAATCACCATGAGACATGGTGGTCCTCTTCCCTAGAAAACCGCAATTTCCGGTTTTTTTCAGTCCTCAAGGTTGCTGCCTCTTTCTTTCCCTTGGAAAGAAGGGCCTGCCACCTCAGCTCTTTGGAAATGATGGGAAGGTGATCGAATGGCAGGCAGCTCCCTTCCCTTTGAGCCCATCACAGCTCTGCACGGAGCAGCGTGCTGTTGTGAGTGTTGCTGTGTGTTTGAAGATGTATTAAAAACAGTGTCCCACAACTTCTGGTGAGCAATTCCATGCCTCTTTTCATGGCACTGGGTGTTAATTCTGTAAACTGGCCAAATATGTATTCGTATAATTATGCTCTGCCTTCTGCAGAACACATTCCAGGTAGTTCAAATTGGAAAATATTTTCTGTTTTGTTTTAATAAATTGTGGTTTCTAAAACAGCTTGGTAAAAAATGATTGTAAAAAATCTGTGCTAGCTCAGTTCCATTCACATTTCAGTGATGGGTAAATGACCAGTCCCAGCTCTCTTCTATACCATTATTGAAATGCTTTTGATGAAATTGTGTTTAATTCTAGTTTTCCTTGTGCTTTTCCTGTGTGTCATATCAGAAATTCCTAAATTAAAGTTTATGGCAGATACAGAATTAATCAAAATCAAAACCAGAAAATGCAATTGACATTAAAGATGCATCCAAACATATAATATTCAAGAAAACTGGCAATAAGTCAATATGTATGATATAAAATTATAGTACCACAACACACAGGGAATCCAATGGTAAATTTGTTTGAGCAGAGGATTCAGGACTCAACCTCATTTTATTATTTTCAACAGCATTGTCAAGGTGTCTTGCACTTTTCATACAAAACCCACGTCTTTGTCTCTTGGGGCTAAAATGATTTGATTTTAACATGACTACTTCTGTGTCTCAAGATATGCCTGAAATAAGTTACAGTAATTTCTGGAGACAAAATAGCACCTACACAATAAGCCTCTCAGGGTTTTTAATTTTAAAACAATTTGCAAATTGTGTCCACATGTGCTTTGAATGGAGATAACATTTTAAGAAAATGCATGTAATTGAGTAAGCTTAAATCTGCGGGCTCTTCTGATGGTGTGTTTAAGAGCGAGGACAAGGCTTATAACAAACTAATCTTGCAGACTATCTGCCCTGCTTCTCTCTTGGGGTATCTCTTAGCAACTCGGCTCGTCTGCTTAGGGGAAAGTCCTCCAGCACATCTGTACTTTTCTCGGGCTGGATTACTTGCAGCCTGGTTTTCCATGCTCTTGTGTGGCTTTGTGCTGGTTTCTAACAGCGCGAGAAGACTGACGTCAGGTAGACAAGCGATCCAGCACTGGTTCTTGGAGGGCTGTAGTGTTGTCTTCCAGAAGGGAAAATAGACGCCCTGTGAGCAGATTGAACCAGGCAGGCTACGGGGCAAATAAGAACTTGGAAGTAGGGTTTTGGGAATGCTGCTCCCTCTTGGCAGCTACCAGAGCAAGTACAGTATAGATGTAGACTGGGAAGTTATAATGCAGCTTTCACCGGAACTAGGATTTTTGCCCGCACTTTGAAGATTTTTCTCTCTGTGCCCTAGAAGCCTCTTGGGAAGTATGCATTTAATCCTGTTTTCTATTTCCACTTGTCATTCTCCTAAACCCTGAAAAATGTACACCATTTGCTTGTTGATGTGGCGGTGGTTTGACTTTCAAATAAATTTTCAAATAAGTACACAGTTGCAGTGAGCTCAGAAGGCATTGTCTAGTCCAGCTTTTTACATGTTACAGCTTCTGGGAATTTAGTCATTGTTGTTTTTGTAATCTTCCCAAAAAAATGACTAGACCACTTCCTCAGTCCCTTAAATTTGAACTTTTAGAAGCTGGGTGAGCCTCAGAAAGTCTAATAAAAAATCACTTTATGTTGCCCTTTAAAAATGTAATTTTAGCCATTGTATGGTCTACACCTGCGCGTATCTGCTAATGAACTCCTGAACTACATTTTGGCAATATGTACATGCTCTCTTCTAAAAGGATTGGTTTCCTCAACTGAAACTAATTAGTAAAATAGTAAAGCTGAAATTTTACTTTTAAAAAAATATTATTTTTGCTTAAAACATGCATGGGACAAAATTGCATCATGACCTGAATTCCTAACAAAGAACAGAAAGAAGAAAGATATTCAGTTAAGAAGAATTTTAAGAAAGGAGTTTAAATGTGAAATCTAAATAATCAGCATGATTTTCCAGAAACATGGGACAGTAATAAAACTATTTTCTAAATTTAGGCCATTAATTTGCATATTTGAATACAGGAATTCCCTTTAGCAGGAATATTTCAAATTGATATTCAGGTCTGCTATGCCCACCTGTCAGGGACTGTTCTTTTGTTGTGTGCCAGTGTACAAATGGCAACTGATTTGAGGCTTCGGTTGATGGTCAGTACAGTCTCCCTAATCAATAGTACATAAAACTAGTTGTATAATTCCTGGTAGCTGTCAAGCTGTGGCAAAAAGAAATAGGGACAGAGTTGATAGGTGCCATAACAGAGAGGACAGTACACTAGCAGGCATGTGAGATGGCATATTTAGGTTTGTGTGTAGGGGGTTTACAATTGAGTTTTCCAAGGCATGTTTTGGACCACAACAGCCCCAGTTTTGGAGACGGCAGTCCTCCCTGACAAATGGAGGAGGATGGGCTAGTCACCTCACAGCAGTCTCTGAGAAGCAGCCCAAGGCATACCAGTCCCCGTGAGCTGCGGGCAGGAGTCACACAGGACAGGCTGGGTAACACTTGGCATCTCTGCTCTCATTTGAAACTGGATAGGCGCTAGGGATGTAACTGCTGTTCGCAACTTAATTCCTGAGCATGGCTATCCTATGCTAATGAACTTGTCTTCAAAATCTTCTAAGCTTTGAATTTTTCTCCCCCTGTAACTTCTACTATGTAACACACTCTGAAATTGTGAGATTTTGTGGGAAAAAAAAGGTTCTTCATTAATGAGTCCTTATCTCTTTTTTTGCCCTCTGTCAGTGCTTTATGCTGTACTCAAGAGAAGGTGTATTGTCACCCAAACCTTTCCCCTCTTTCCCAACCTGTTGAAAACATTTGCCAAGCAAGAGTTTTGGGCAACATTATCATACCCATGGATTAAAAGGCTAAGAAATAAGCTTTATATTATTTCTTTTTAGCTCATTGTACATGTACAGCACAGGTGGCCTGCAGATGTGCAGTAAATCTGATCCTCCAGCGACATGTTAGACTTAGTGTTCATGCTCAGTCGGCGTGAGTACAGTAAGTCCAGTGCTTCCGAGAGAGTGTGCGGTGTGCTGTTATGTTGTAACTCTGAGGTTTCCTGAACAAATTGCAATTACGGAGTCTGTGCAATATAACCCCAGGCATGCCAGAATGTACGGTAACAGGTAGGAGTTACTGGGCTTACCTACTGATCCGATTAGGCTATGACATGTAAGAAAGTCTTTGACAAATGCAGAAAACATTAAGAACCTCCTAGATAAAATTTATGAGGTTCCATCCAAGAAAATAATCCAAGAAAATCCCCTGCAGAGACTGCACTGATCATCACGGATCTCTTAGTACTTTCTGTTTCATGCTCAAAATACTTTGCAATTAGGAAAACCTAAGAAAGATACCGTATGCCGATTAAAAGAAATCCGTCCTAGTTATTTGTTTTGGAATAAGAAAAGAAAAAGAACATGAAGTTCCTTGTCACATCACATGTTGTGCATCTGAAAGGAGCTCTGCTATAACTTTCATAGGTGTAGGATGTGAGATGAAGTAGAACACAGGTCTACTTAGCAAACTGTTTCAACATTGTATTTATGTGTGTGCATGCATTAATGAGGATGTAAAATAACCTTGTGTTGTGGTTTAACCCCAGCTGGCAACCAAGCACCACACAGCCGCTTGATCACTCCCCTCACAGTGGAATAGGGGAGAGAATTGGAAGGATAAATGTTGGAAGACTTGTGGGTTGAGATAAAACCAGTCTAATAGGTCAAGCAAAAGCCAGACACACAAGCAACGCAAAACAAGGAATTCATTTACCATTTCCTGTGGGCATGCAGGTGTTCAGCCATCTCCAGGGAAGCAGGGCTCCATCACATATAACAGTTACTTGGGGAGGCAAATGCCATCACTCCAAATGTCCCTCCCTCCCTTCTTCTTCCCCCAGCTTTGTATGCTGAGCATGATGACATCATATGGTACGGAGTATCCCTTTGGTCAGTTGGGGTCAGCTGTCTCAGCTGTGTCCCCACCCAACTCCTTGTGCACCCCCATCCCACTCGCTGGTGGGGTGGTGTGAAAGACAGAAAGGCCTTGACTCTGT